>NC_133662.1:55622792-55922792 GCF_037893015.1 Macrotis lagotis
TACAATATACTGAAAGGCAAGAAAGCTTAGAATGCAGGCGAGAATCAACTACCCAGCAAGGCTGAATGTCCTCTTCCAGGGAAAAAGATGGACTTTCAATGAACCAGGGGAATTTCAAATGTTCCTTGAAGGTTTGATCTTCAGATACAGGACTCAGGTGAAGCATGGAGATTGGAGGAGAGGGAGGAAATATGAGGGACTTAATGATGATGAACTGCATGTATTCCTGCAAAGAAAAATGATACTGATAATACTCATATGAACCTTCTCAATTAACAGAGCAGGTAGAGGGAGCTTTTATAGTTGAAGCACAGGAGAAAGCTGAATTTGAAGATAAAATATGGTGTAAAAATGGAGTCAATAGGAAAAAAAGGGAAATGGAAAGGGAGAAAGAAAAAGGAGAGGGGGAATAGGCCAAGATATTTCATATAATAAGATTTTTCTTTATTACAATGAGCTATTGCAATGATATGGAAGGGGGAAGACAAGGGGGAATGAGGGAACCTTTGCTCTCATCAGAGGTGGCTAGGAGAGGAAACAGCATATATACTCAATGGGGTATAGGCATCTGGAGTAAGAAGGAGAGAGGGAGGACAAGGGGAAGGGGGGATGTGAGTGATGGAGGAGAGGATAGACCATGGGGGGAGAGTGGCCAGATATAACACATTTTCTTTTTTACTTCTTGCAAGGGGCTGGGATTGGATGGCCTGCCCAGGACCATAGGCCCAGATGGATTCTGGGCCTAAGGGGTGGTATGGGGGCTCAGGGCTTCTTGGCCCCAGGACCAGGGATCTGTCTGCTGTGCCACTCAGCGACCCTACAGCAGAGTCAGAGTGAAAGGAGAGAGAAAATATAGTGCATGGTAGTGGAGAAATAAGAAAGGAGGGAGTTGCGATCAGCAATGCCAACATTGGAAAAATATGGAAGTAACTTCTGCCATGGACTTATAAAGAATGTGATCCACCCATGACAGAGTTAGTGGTGTTGGAACAAAGTCTGAAGCACATTTTTTATTATTATTATTTTTTTGGGGGGGTGCAGGGCAAAAGGGGCTGGGTGACCTGCCTGGGGCCGCATAGCAGGATGATCATTGGAGGTCTGGGGCCGGATTCGGACCCAGGTGCTCCTGGCTCAAGGGCCAATGCTCTGTCCGCCACCCAGCCACCCCTACTATTATTACTATTTTATTTTGGGTCTTTTTTTCCTCTTTTTTTCTTGGTTTTTGCAGGGCAATGAGGTTTGGGTGGTTTGCGTATCACACGGCTGGGTGATTTTTGGGTGTACGGGGCCAGATATGGGCTTGGGTGCTCATGGCTCCAGGGCTGGTGCTCCATCCATTGCGCCACCTGGCCATACCTACAATTATTACTATTATTTTTTTAATTTTAATTTTTTTCTCTCCCCTTTATAGTATTTACTTTATTGCTCAAGCAAGTCTATATTTATAGGGGAGAGTGTATTTCGTCTACTCTTAAACAAGAATATTTTACTAATGTAAAAAAACCATCATTTGTACAAAATGAGAATAAATATTAAATAAAAATTTTTTAAAAAGATTAAATAAATGAAAAAACTGAGAATAATCACTGGGACAAACTCCTGAAGAAAGGAGGAGCTGAGATCAAGAACAAAAATACCAAGGTTCCTGGCTTGACAAAGGAAGAAGCTGAACCTGAAATCAGAAAAAGAGACCAAATGCCACCTCTAACAGGGCACTAGCCCATGGGGAAATCACTTCATCTCTCTAAACCTCAGTTTCCTCATTTGCAAAGTGGAGAAAATATCATTTGGAATTTATTATATAAGACTATTAGGTTTAAATGAAATAATATACCCCAAACCACAAGAAATATATACCCAAGTTTGATATTTGTCCTTTGTTCTTGAAGAAGACCGTGACATCAGGGGAAGTAAAACCATGACAAGCACATGAATTGGACTTGAGTGAGGGGTGCTGTGCTAAGTTATCAGCCTCAATTTCTCCTCCAGAGCAATATGGGTCCAGTGGCCAGTTATGAATCAGGATGACTGGAGATAGTCCTGAATGCCTGGCCATCAGGGTTAAGTGACTTGCCCAAGGTCATAAAACTAATAAGTCTCAAGTTCCTGATGCTGAATTCAGACTCCTATACTCCTGACTCCAAGATCAGTACTCTATCCACTGGGCTCCTAGTGCTTTAAAGTCCCATAAAAATGTCACTTATTAAATGGAAACAGACTGTCAAAACTAACTTTAGAAAGATAACTCTTTTACTAAAACTCTTTCTATGTGTAAGTACTTATGTTTCCCAATGTGTTTCAAAACAGTTAAATCTGAAGTTTTTCCTTTATTCAAACTGTGAGTTGGACAATCCAATTTATCCTCAAATTAACTCAATATGGACTCTAATAATATGTAAAATACTTAAATATCAATAATCTCATTTGACTCATCAGATAATCCTGTGGGACAACGCAAGAGTTATTATCTCCTTTTTACAGAATGGGACATTGTCATTTGATCCTCACAAAATTTCTGTAAGGTAGGTACTAATATCCCATTTTTAAAATTAAAGAAACTGGGGCAAACAGAGATTAAGTGACTTGTTCATAGACACGAGCTACTAAGTGAAAAAGGAGAAGATGCAAAGAGTATGGCACAAATACAAAAATCTAGAGCTTCTGATTCCAAGTGTAGCATTGTTTCCACATCATCTTGGAAAAGCAAAGTTAAAGTATTTCAGAAAATGGGGGAGAGAGCTTGGTGAGGAAAGGAAGATATACTGAGCTTCAAAAATCTATCAACCTTGAAGGTCTTAAAGGTGTCTTTTCACATTATCATTTTATAGACTGGACTTGGCTAGAATCAAACTCACTAACTTTACCATAAAGTCAAGTGCTGTTTTTACCAGCAGTTATAAATCATTTATTTACAGGCAAATTATAAGAAAGCTATGAAAATGTCACCTTCAATATAAGCCATATTGCTTCCAGGAAATATGATGAATCAGTTTAAATTTAAACATGATTAAAGTATTTTGGGTTTAATAATTAGAACAGTATTACTTTGCATATAACCAAACTTCTTATAGCATGTTTTAAAAAAACTTTTGATATTTGTCAAATAACAGAACTGTTTAGCAAATTTACTAAGATGAAAAATGTGCTCGTTTTCTAGTAGCATACATCTTCCAGAAATTTAAAAAAAAAATAAAATTTGAGTCAAACAAAAATAACATTCAATATCTTTACAGTCAAAGCAAACCAACAACTTATTAAGCACTATGTGCCAGGCCCTGTGTTACAGTGAAAAGTAAAAACATGATTCTTGTCCTCAAAGAGCTCATATTCTAATAGGGAAGACAATATGCAAACTAAGAGGTGAAGCCACACAGCCAGTATGTGTCATAGATGGGACTGGAAATCAGCACTTTCTAGCTCCAAGGCCAACTCTCTAACCACAGTGCCAGAATGCCTCTCAAGTAACACTGCAAGACTAACATATTTCAGTTTTTTGTAAGTAAAAAACAAAGTTTTCATTATAGAGACTGGATAAATATAGAAAGCAAAAGAGAACTATTTGCAGTCTTTCTCTTTATCTTAAATAGGGCCTATCTCTTCCCTTCCCATACTTTTTTTCAAAGGTATCTTTGATGTGTTTATAGATTAATATACAAGTTTGGAAAAAATGGCACAATGGATAGAGCTGGCTTTGGAACTGGAAGTCAAGTCTCTGGACAAAACAATGATCCACTCGACACTCTAAATATCTAAGTCTACAATTGCAGATATGCTAACTCATATTGGTTGAGGGAGTTTCCCCATTTGGGATTTTTCTACACTAAGGAAAACATACATCTCATCTCAACTCCCCTAGTTTTACATATATGTAAGAGTCAAGTCAAAAAGCATTTATTAAGTGCTATTGTCCCAGGGAATATACGTGTTTTTTGCCCTTCATTTTTGAAGAGGTCCAATGACATCACAGAGTGATAACTTGACTGGGGAAAATTGGATTTAAGTGAGACAGTTAGTCTCTCCTCCAAAGTCATCAAAGACCAGCAACAAGACTAAAGTCAGGATAACTGGCAATGGCACCAAGATGCAGTGGATGGCCTTGGTGTCATGCTGTCTGAAACTAGCTCTAAGGGCTTCACAGAGCCTGCTTCAGCTGCCTTCATGGCTATTGCAACATTCAACCATTCTATCTGGGGAAGTTTTCACATGCTTGGGGTAGATAACCTTCCTAGCTCATCAAAGAGTTTGAAGCCTTGAAACCTATCAATTACCCTCCACTAATTTAGCCCACCTGACAATTTGTCATAATGTGGTCACTGCATAGATTAGAGTTATTGGAGTCACAGTGAGAAATGGGTGAAATGGAGACACCAAAGTAGACGAGTAGCCCTGAAAAGAGCTTTCTGGCAAGCCCTCACCCCAAAGGTGTGAGTTCAACGAACACATCATACACTCAATTCCAATGTGAATTGCATGGCTGGAATGTGGCTTCAGGATGAGCAGCTGCACAGAAAAGAAGACTCTCCCTCACACATGCCTGTCTCTAACATTTTGTTCTGATTTCTTCTGTTGTTGTTAGTCATTTTTCAATTGTATCTGACTCTTTGTGACCCCCCTTGGGAGTTTCTGCCAGCTCATTTACAAGTGAAGAAACCAAGCAAACAGAGTTGAGTGACTTGCCCAGTGTGGCACAGCTAATAAGGAAGATGAGCTTTCTTGACTCTAGGTCTTATGTTCTATATCCACTGCAGGACCCAGCTGCCTACCAGTCCTCAAATCAAAAATATCTTTCTTCAATCTTATACTAAAGACACATGCTTTTCATCTCTGTTTTTGCTTATTTCCACACTGCAATTTGTCACTTCTAACCCTATCCCTAATCTAAGTTGTTGGAAATCCATCCAAAGGAAAAGCAAGTTCTAAATAAGGGTCTCTTCAAGTAAATTCAATGCATTAATTATTTAGTTCACTGTTTACACATTTCTGAGACTACTGTATAACTGTAACATGTTAATATAATGCAAACAGTCTTCATGAATAAATAGGAAACAAATAGGAAATGCTTGTGTATACATATATACATATACAAGAAATGTGTGAGAAACCAAACAGAGCAGAGTGAGTGTGACACTTTTGCGTAAGCACTATAAAGGTCTTACTTGGGAAAGTGGGATTTGAAAGTCCATCCCTTTGGAGAGGTTGCTCTGCTTAAGAGACTTTCCCAATTGAGACCTTGAAGGCTGAATGTGACATCTAAGGACTTCCCCAGCCAGATTTTCAGGTTTGTTGGAGTCTCCTCAGTTGGGTAATTTTATCTCTTTTATCTCTTATCTCTCCCTTCTCCTTTATCTATGCTAATGTTTTACATATATGTGAATGTGTATAACCTTGGTTTATAAGTATATTAATCAAGGCAACTAAATTAAAAAACTGCGCAGTGTGTAACCCTATCTGTTACAGGGGGAAAGTGGTAACAAAAAAATTTTTAAATGGCATTTATTTTGTTCTTTGCAAACTCTGTAAAGGTTTACATATAATAACTCTTTGAAAAAATATTTTTTGGGTTAGTCTTGGAACTTCACTAGTATAGAAAGGTCCTAGTGAAGAAATTTCCCAAATAATGTAGAAAGTCTTAGAAAGTCACATCTAACACTAAAAAGTAAGTGACTTGTCTAGTATCACAAGTTGAAACTTGAACTCAATCTTCCTGACTTTGAGGCTAGCTACCTCAGATAAATCTCAGAAATTGCTTCAGTCAAGGAAAAGACTCAAAATTATTAAGGGATTTTCCCAAGACTGCACACCTGCCAAGTATCAGAGGTGGCCCTGAGCCCAGCACTCCCTATCTTTACCATATAACCTCTCAAAAAGGCATTAAAAAAAAAAAGATGAAGAATGCTAGTATTTTACATAGAGGTGACAAAACTTACCCAACCAAAAGAAGAAGTGCACAAATGACAGCAAATCCAAAAGTATATTTGAAAGCCGTTTTAATTTGCTAAGGATATTAAAGAAACAATGAAGATTTAGGAGACACTTTTATTAAGTTAAATTGTTTTCTATCATAAAATCTACAAAGTGGTTAATCAAAAGCACATTTAAATTTCAAAATGGAACATTTACCATTTTCAGGACTTAAAGATTCAATAATTTTTAACTGGAACATGTCACCTTAAACACACTTTTGCAAATCATACATATAGTCTTAAATTTTTGTTGGACAATTAGGTCTTTATACAAACTATAATGGCTAAGCTTCCCAACTTGCAATGTTCTATCAGTAGGAGACTATTATAGTAAAATTCTTGAAGACAAGAAAAATTCACTAATTTTCTTCTTTTCTACTTTTTTTTTTAGGTTTTTTTAACAAGGCAAATGGGATTAAGTGGCTCACCTAAGGCCACACAGCTAGGTAATTTTTAAGTGTCTGAGACCGGATTTGAACCCAGGTACTGACTCCAAGGCCGGTGCTTTATCCACTACGCCACCTAGCCGCCCTTTTCTACTTTTTGAATGAAAAATTAACAATCAAATTTAAAATGAGATGCAAAACAGAAAATTAAATATTTTGAAGGAAGCCAAGTGATCTTTATATTCTAAGTGTTGTCAAAAGGTAATATAATAAAGTTAAGGACAATTACAATATCTAAACTTTATAATTATATAAACAAGTTAAACTAGTTAGCAACATCCATTTCATAAGTCTTATTAAAAGTGAGGGTGAGAGAACAATAAAATGCTATTTTTTTTAAGTGTTTATTCTATAAAGCTAAGGTACTTGGTACTCCACAACAGGGAAATAGCACAAAGATCACTAATCTACCTTTTATATTAAGTGTAAAGTACAAAAATGAAGATTAGCAGTCATATTCTCATTTTTAGGCAATTTTTCCTAAGCTAAAAAGTCTAAATAAAAGTAGGAATACTTACAGTACATCTACTAGTATCACCTTCCTCCTTCTCTTCATAATAGAAGTAGACAAATGGTATCCACAAAAACACACAGAACAATATTACAGAATATAAAGCTGTGAACAGAGAAAATGTTCAATGATTTTGTGAAAAAATACTGATCATTTAATTGCACAGTATTACATATTATATTAAAATGGATAAACTATACTACAACAAATTTCCATAGCATGTCCAATACAGCATTCCCCACCCCACCATATATTTATCACATATCTAAAGCTACAAGAATTCCAAAGACCATTTAGTATAATTACCTCTTTGGAGGTAAGAGACTTGCCCAATGAAGTGTGACAGTAATGACTTCAAAGGCAGGATTTGAACCTGACTCCCCAATGATTTGATTTTTCCCTTATAATTCTCCCATTCCACTTTGCCCTCCCTTAGTACTTACCCTATCTCCTTATCCTCTTATTATAACTCAATGGATTTGTTTAATTATATTATGACCAGAAAAATGGTAACTAAACCTAAATGACTGAGTAAGCATAGTCGGTTTAAATTTATTCCATAACATTTCACAAGTACAAAAGTTATAGAGTTACCTAAGTTAGCTTTTACATTCTAAAAGATAATAATTATGTAAATATAAATATGAAAAATAATGTAAGTTTTAGGGAAATTATCTCTTCTTGTTTTGGCTGAGATTTGTACATACCATGTGTCCCAAGTGCAGAATAAATAGTTCTTACAGAATTTTACGAAATGAATCATATTTACCTACTGACTTCCACAATAAAAATTTGATGGACACGCTGCCCACAGAAAAGAATTAGCAGAAGGAGTTGAGCTAGGAAAATCACCAACACCATAATTTTGTGAATAATTCCACAAGCAATTTATTTTTACTTAGGCATAATTTACCAACTTTGGAACGCTTTCATTAACTTCCTCTTCTGACATCAGTAACTTCAGCATCAACAAGAATTTATTAAGCATTTACTTTAAGGCAGGTAAGTGATGGGAATAAAAAGAAAGACAAAAACAATGCCTCTTGCATTCTAATAGGAAAGATAGCATGCAAAGAAATATGTACAAATAAGTAACACACAAAATAATTTGGAGATCAAATAGAGAAAAAGCACTAATAGATTAGTGACCAGGTAGAAATGTGGGCTGACTCTTGAATAAACCAAGGAAGCCAAAGTTCAAGATAAGGAAGAAAATAATTCCAAAAAAAGAGGGGTAGAGAGATGTGAGCACAGGGACACTTTTTTAGCTAAATGGATGAACTAGAGTGGGTAAAGATGTGAATCAAGGAAATTAACCAGAGGCTATTCACTTTATACCTCAGGTAAAAAGGCCATTTATCAGAAGTAGTGGTTTTGTGAAAAGAGAACAAAGTTTGTTCAGAAATGGGCTTGCATAGGGAGAAGCAATAAAATTTAATAACAGATTAGAAATGGCAGGGCAAGAGAAGAGAAAAAGATAAGAAAGAATGAGTAGTCCAGGATGATGACTAAGGTTTAAGTCTGAATAACTGGGAGAAGGGATGAGGTCCTTAACAATAAAAGTTTGGAAGCCAAGAAGATTATAAAAAAAAGATAAGTTTAGTTTCTGGACATATTACTTTAAAATATCCCAAAGGGTAGTCCAAGAGGTACAAAAGACAACTGCCAATGTTAGAGCAGAAATTAGTAGATAGGTTAGGACTGGAAAAATAAATCTGAGAAGCATCTCTATAAAGATGAGAATTTAATCCAAGGGAGTTCCCTCAAACATGGAATAGTATACAGACAGAAGAGGGCCAAAGATAAAACAATTATGGAGACAACCATGGTTGGTGAACAAGACCTAGATGAGGACCCAACAAGGGAAACTATGGAACTCTGTGGATCATCAAACTCAGTAATTTCACAAAAGAGAAAAATAATGAAGACATTTACAAATATGTCTGCCTGTTCTTTAGAACTGTATATATCTTTTATATTTTCCAGCCAAGAAAAATCTATAAATTTAAACTTCAATTTTATATAACTCCAAAGCATCAAATATGAAACCTGGATTTCATTTAGGAGAATGGAGTGTTGAGATTTGTGTCTTTTTTCTTTCTTTGAAGATAACAGTAAATAAAGAAAAAGGGCATCTTATGCTAGTTTAAAATCCCCGAGGAGACTATTAGTTCATAAATTATATTAAAATTCCTATTATACAAAGTTAAGACTTTTCTACAATTCTCATTTATATATATTTTAATTCTTTAATTTTTGATGTGGTCTAATATACCTTTTTTTTTGTTTGTTTGTTTTGCAAAGCAGTGGGGTTAAGTGGCTTGCCCAAGGCCACACAGCTAGGCAATCACTAAGTGTCTGAGACCAGATTTGAACTCAAGTACTCTTAACTCCAGGGCCAGTGCTCTATCCACTGCGCCATCTAGCCACCCCCTAATATAGCTTTAAGAACAGATCAATAATTCTTCTCCATCTCCTCTGCTATATCCTCATCCAGATAATGCATTCTAACTGGAAGTGTCTGAGGAGTCTTTGCTGGCCCCACTTCTCTTCTCCTTTTATAATATCTCAGTTGGTGATTAACTTTTGCCTTTTTTTGTATTCCTAATGCTTATGATCAATGGCTATAAATGCATAAAATTTACAAATTTAATAATGAATCAAATTCTGAGCACACACAAGAGCATATTTGTGTAATAACTATTCACTTAAAACAGTGGTTCTTAATCTGGGGGGGGGGTGTCCAAAGATAGATTTCTGAAGTCCATGAATTTAAATGAGAAAAAAATACATCTGTGTTTTTACATTGTCTTCTAACTGAAATTAATCATTTCCTTTGGTTATTTAAAAACAGTCTGAGAAGAGGTCCTGGGTTTCTCTAGACTTCCAATGGAGCTCAGAGTATGAGAGGTTAAGAATGCCTGCCTTCAAAAAGAAAAAGAGATGAAAGAAGTAACATCAGCAGAAGAGATGTACTTTGAAGGACAAAGTTATAAGTATAACATTAGAGAGATTAAATTTAGTTTTGAAAAGAATGTACTTGCCAGGTTAAAAGAATATCCCTGCTAATACTAAAGTAGTATAAATCCCTGGTCAAAATTAATTATTAAATCTTATTCATTCTAGCTTAAGAGAGGCTATGGGCAGATTCAAAACCAAAAAAGACCTGCATTCAAGTCCAGCCTCCTATTCATACAGTTTTGTGAATGGGTAAATCTCTTAAGCTTCTCAGTGCATTTAAGCAACTCTGAAACTAATATGCAGAGGAAGTGTAAAAATAACAATGAAATAAATATAAGATACCAATGAAATTACTAATTCAAAATATATCTATTTCATTTTGACCTACAAATAAATAAATAAATGCATACAAAACTACAACAGATCAATGGTCCTTCTCAATCTCTGATCCTCACCCAGATAATAAATTCTAAATGTAGGTGTGCTGCAAGAGTCTGTCCAAGCCCACTTCTCTTCTTCCTTAAAATACATCAATTGCTGATTTATCTTTTGCCTCTTATTGTATCCCCATTGCTTAGCATAGGTTCTGGCATATAGTAAATACTTAACAAATGTTTATTAACTGACTGCCTAGTGTTATTGCTAGTTTAGTAAATTTAGTAACTTTCTGGGCACAGTTTCAAACTGCTTTTTGCAACAGAAAAATGTAATAGAAGGTATACACATAATTCATGACAAAAGAAAAAAGAGCAGAGAATTCTGGGTAGAACTAAGTCATAGAGAATGACATAAGCAAAACCAGAACAATTTATTCAAGGACAACATTATAAAGAAGACCAACTTTGAAAGTCTTCAAAACTCTTATCAAAGCTATAACTAATCATGTCCCCAGAGGATCTATGATGAAACATGTTAATTACTTCTTGATGGTAAAGATTAATATTTTTTGACATGGTCAAATATTTGGATTCATTTTGCTTGGTTATGCTTATCTGATGCAATGTTTTTTTCTTCTTGGGTCTTTGGAAGCTAAAAGTGTGAGAAAAAAAGGACCAATAGCAATATTTTTGTCACACAAAAGAGTAACTTTTTTTTTAAAAGCACAGATAAAACAGATTAAGTTCTGAAGAAGCCCTGACAGAGATGGTCCTTTTGAAAGTTAACATTTATGATGTAGTATAAACCTTATAAAGTAAGAAGTATGAAATAGAGATTAAAAGTTTCATATATAATTTTCCTGTCATGACCTGCTGTCCTGCTGTATATATGAAAACATTCTCATTCTCTCTCTCTCTCTCTCTCTCTCTCTGACATTTAAGTTCAGAATTTTAAGAAATAAAAAAATTTAGAAAACAAAATCTAATCATGTACTAAAAGTAACTTAAAAATTAAAACAATTCCCATAGTAAGTGATTTAATAAAGGAAATAAATTACCTCTTAATTATTTCTATCAGTATTCCACTGCTTTGCAGATACCCTTAAAAGATATGCCCAGGACTTGGTAGCACTTACATATATTTGCTCAAGTAACTAACATTATACATACATACATACACACACACACACATATATGTATATACACACACACATATATATATACACATTATATACTAATATAAACAGTTCCCCAGCTCCTGACCCTATACAGTTTCTTCTACCCTATATTAATTTGGTTCTTCTTTTCTAATGACAGTTTTTTCAGCTATCTCCAGTTACCTTCCATAATTTAAGAAATGAAAGTAAAATACAAAAAGTATGTGAGATATATGGAGGAAAACCAGTCAAGATTTCGTTGAAAAAACACTCTGGAGACACACTGGGAAGAAAATTATGAAAAGGAGAAACCCTGACCCTCCTATACTACTCCACATGGATCTTCAACTCCTATCACTGAGCTTTTATGATTGATGAGAGTTCACTACAGCTGGCCTGCTGCAGCTACCTGCCTCTACCTCATGTCCATAATCTTGTCATCTCATCAAAAGCCTTAATGAATTGTCTAATGGCCTCATCCACTAGCCCTGTGATTTCACCCTTCCCTAGCAACCACTCCCTTACATATGTTGTTTTATCATATTAGAATGTAAGCTGTAAAAAGATAAACTTTTTGTACTTGTATCCTAATACTTAGTACATTGCATAGCAAAAGCTCAAAGAGATTTTTTTATTTGTGAGAACGATGATAATTATTTTAGATCTAATTAATATGTTTAATTAAGAAGATCTTAAGGGGCTTAAGGTCATAGATATCATCTCCTAATAGAGTTGTTGGCTTCTACTCTCTTCTAATGCCAACATTAAAAAAAGGTGAAAAAGAATTAATGAGATTTATCCAGCAGTTAGATGGCACAGTGGATAGAACACCAGGCCCTGGAGTCGGGAGGACCTGAGTTCAAATGTGACCTCAGACACTTAACACTTACTTAGTTATGTGACCTTGGGCAAGTCACTTTACCCCACTGCCTTGCAACACCCCCCCCCAAAAAAAAAGAATTCACAAGATTTTAGAGAGTAAATAAAAGGATCCACAAGGTTGAGAATTCAGCCTTGCTAAACAACCAGTTTTATAGCTAGAAAAAGAAAAGATAGTTAAGTAACAAAAGAAAAGAAGAAAATATAACTAGTTTACTGTCACTAAGGTTAAGAAATGGAAGTTTCAAAAAACAAGGGATAGTCAACTATATCAAAAACTCTCTCATTCTTAAAAACAGTGATCAGATCACAATCAAATCAAAATGATCATGTTTCTCTAGAGTAATTGCAATGATGGTATTTGTTTAGAGATTTTAGTTTTGAAAAATAACAATCTAATGAGGTAGACACAGCAAGTATTATCACCATTTTATTTATGAATTCAAGTTTATTTTAGTAATTTGGTCAGTTATTAAACATTTAACTCTTTGTAGAATGTAAGCTCCCTAAGAGAAAAGGTCAAGTTCCCTTTTGCTTTTGTCTTCTTCATACAATACCTTGTATCCTTAATTTCTGATGTACTGAATTTCAAGACCAGCCCTCAAAGAACTCTATCTTGGGGCTTGCTCAAAGGACTTTTATGCTTTCTCATATTCCCCAACTTTAGACACAATGCTATGTGACAGAAAATGTGCTAAGCACTGGGGATCTGTAGGCATTAATTTCCTATTGTTTTTGAAATTTCACTTCTTTAGTCTTTTTTCACTGGGACAGCTACACTTTTTAAGAGTTGTACCACACTAGTTAAGGACCTAGAACTAGAACCTTTAAACAGCAGACTCAATTCAGTATCCTTTCCAATATGTCTCATTCTTATACCATGTCAACATTCTCTCCAGTTCAACTAATACATTATATTTTACACTATAACATCACTATCTAGAGATCATTATCAAACAACTTCAACTATCTGGAATACTAAATAAAAGTAAAGATAAATGAACAAAATAAATGTCATTAAATCATTGTACTTAACTCAAATGAAGTTCTTCTGAACCTCAGTGTTAATTTGGGTTTTTCTGAATAATTCTATTATACTTAATTAGTTGTTTCCCCAGATAGCTAAAATAGACATATTATTCTTCATGTAAACAATTACAAACTATTTGTATAGATTTAAACAATTTGCAAGATATTTCCCAAGAGCAAAATAGTACTGTGGATGATGTTCTAAATATGCTAGACACTCCAATACTAATATATGATGACTCAAACGAACCCCAAGTGAAGTTGCAATTCTTACTGCTTTAATTTAATACACATAAAAATACAGGTACATTCAAATATCTTTTATGCTCAGAATATTGTACAGGGAACTCCTAATTAAAAAAATAACATGAAGCTAGGAAATAAAATGACAAAAAATGTGATCAAAATTTACAAATTACCAAGGAAATTATTGTTCTAAATGTGTACATAAAACTCTACCACCACCTGGAGGCAATACTGCATCAAAACTGTAAAGAGATTTAACTGTAGTCCACAAAAGAACTTTTTTATTCTCAAAATGGACTACTTATATCTCCATAATTGCATTCCCAATTTATAGTACTACAAAATCTCTATTTTTAGTGCTTTCCAAATTTATTAACTTATACAAAGAACTAACAGCTATAACAATATACTTGTAAGTTAACATTCCAACAAAATATAGAATTCTCTATAATTCCAGCAGCTGTGCATTTTTCTTGTTTTCCAATTCAGTAGTAACTCACCTGAACAATCAAAAATGTTCTAAGATACACACACACACAAACGTTATTCTGCATGACTGTGAAGTAAAAGGTTTTGATACTTTCTCAAGAAATATGATAGATACAAGAACACAAACACTGGGTTTCTCAATACATCTATATATATATATATATATATATATATATATATATATATAAATATATATACACAGAGATATATACATACACACACACACACACCACACATATATATAGCTAAGAATATAGCTGAGAGATTACAAGGAAACACTGTTCTGGATCTGAAAGTGCCCATGGGATGCTTTTTCTCACTGACAGTTATAAAAGTCACATTATGGAATTAATCTAAAATTATTTAAGTTTTTTGATTTGGAAAATATACATGATCAAAGGAAGCTAAGACAACACTATGCTAATTGCTAAAGATACAATAACCAAAATGAAACAAAATGGTCCCTGTTCTCAAAGAGATCAGAGTTTAATGGGGGAGACATGTAAACAAATATGTACAGTCCAGGGGATATAAACAGGATAAATTAGAATAATACTAAGAGGAAAAGCAATAGGCAGATTTGGGACGGTGAAAATTTTAGACATTAGGGTCAGGCAATGAAAATACATCAAGGGTTGGGATTTGAAGTGTCATATGTGAGGAACAAGGCGGCCTGGATTGAAGAGTATATGGAAAGGAGGAAGAAGTAAAAAGACTGACAAGGGAGGAAGGGTCTAGGGTTATGCAAATCTCAATGCCAAATAGGATTTTAAATATGATCCTGGAGTCAATGGTACTTTACTGAATAGGGTGCAGACACATTCAGACTTGAACTTTTGGATGGGTCACTTTGGCAGCTGAGTAGAAGTTGGGCTGGAGCAAGGACAGGCTGGGAGGATAAAGACCAACCAGAAGGCTCCTCCAAGAGTCTGGGTGTGAAGTGATGAGCAGTTTAAAGAAATAAAAGAACTGTTTTGAAGATAGAATTGAAAAAACAGAGCAAATGATTGTAAATGGGACAGGGAAGGCAAAGGGTTGTAAGAGTGAGAAGTAGAGGAAGATCTTAGGTTTCCAGTATTGGTAACTATGAGGATGGTGGTGATCTGAACAGTAATTCACCCTTAAAAATGAAGTGAGTTTTCCCACACTTCTATCCAAAGTTTTAGCTAACCAGAAAATACACTATATTATAAAAAAAAGTTTTCTCAAAGGGGGATACACACATATGCATTTATATCTATATCTACATATATAGATATGTACACACACACACACACATACACATACAAACACATGTCTTCAGGGATACTGAAAATAATATTAATTATAGAGTACGGGTAGCTAGGTGGTGTAGTAGAGCACCAGACCTGGAGTCAGGAATACTCGAGTTCAAATCCAGCCATAGACACCTAATAATTGCCTAGCTGTGTGATCTTCGGCAAGTCACTTAACCCCATTTCCTTAGATAAATAAAATTTTTAAAAATTAATAAAACCATAGATAGTATTTAGGTCTTAAATAATGTAGATTTTAAGGGGAAGACCTAAGTTTGGACTAATACAGTGGTTTTAAAAAAAGAGAGGGGGCGGCTAGGTGGCGCAGTGGACAGAGCACCGGCCCTGGAGTCAGGAGTACCTGAGTTCAAATCCGGCCTCAGACACTTAAAAATTACCTAGCTGTGTGGCCTTGGGCAAGTCACTTAACCCCATTGCCTTGCAAAAACCAAAAAAAAAAAGAGAGAGAATAATAATCTTTATATATACACAAAGAATTCTTTAATAAAATGAATGATACTTTCACTGAATTGTGGGTGATCATTTTACCTAAAAGTCATATACTCTCAGGTCCAGAATTAGCCCTGCTTCCCTCTTCAATCCAGAGCTGGCACTCGGGTCATACAGTAATATTGGTAAGGAGCAAAGACATATCTGACACGTAAAATGAAAAGTGCTAACAAACACTCTCCAATCTTTTCCTTTCAAGATTATGTGGGTAAACCTCGGTTATCTCTCAGAATGAAAATCAATTTCTTCTTGTCTGAGTCCAATTTATCCACATTCAGAAGCTGTTTTTTTTCTTTGAATTCTCAGTTCTGTGATTGTACTGAATTCTTTCACACCTGGTGATTTTTTATATTAAGTTATATCTTGGAGTTTGGAATAGTGATTTCTGATTAAAAACTATCACCACAAAAAAAAAACTAAGAAAATGCCAATGTTTTGAATCCCAAGTCAGTTTGAGTTTTCAATACCTAAATATTCAAAGCCCGAAGCCCTTCTAGCTATAAAACATTCCTGGGTCAACTCACACATCCTTTTGAGATCTCAAAATCTCCAGAGATGAGACACAAAGAAAAACAAAGAATCCTAACTATATTGCCTCAGAAGACAAGAAACTAATTATTCTAGTCCAAAAGAAAAGAATTTATTTCTATATACATGAATAATTGATGATTTAAAGGAAACAGAAAAAAATCCTAAGCAGACAATCTGGCAAATTTCCATTTTCAATTGTACTCTCATCATAGCTTTTGCTCCCTGCTCTTATTTCCACTTACAAGCTCATTTCAACATCAGTTTAAATCTCTAGAAAGTGTTCCCTTAAATGAGATCTACTTTTATTAATTTCATATGAGATTCTCATCTAAAATGAGTGAGCAGACAATATAATTTTAACACAGAAAGGCTCTCCCCCAAATGTAACATAATGGTCTAATACCAATTGCTTTTCAATACAGATTGTTCATACTATCTGAATATGAAAGAATTTTAAAACTTGATTTTTATTTAATTATTCAAGCCTTCTATTCAATAATCCACTCATAGTCATCACTTAGTTTATAATAAGTCATAATTAAATAGAATTTTAAACTTTATGATTTCCAACTGTGACAGGGCCCAGACCATCATTTTACTATTCATAATACTAGCAGATATTACTGTAAAGAAAATACTCATCTTTAAGAGCAAGAAGGTAGAATAACAGTACAAATCAGAGCAGTACAAATCAGAGAAACACAAATTTCAGTTTCTTCATTCTATTTTATGAAAACCTTAGCAATAGGAATAATAAACACATCTTAGAAAAGCTTGAATTGAAGTACTATTGTAAATTATTTGTTATTCATTTCAGAGTTACAAAAAATTGTTAACAAAATCACTATTCAGGTTTTAAGTTAACAACACTGACTAGGAGATGGCTAAACAAATACTAGTACATGAATGAATAAAATATTACATGCTGGAAATGAACCATGTAATTAAAATGAAAAAGCATGCAAAGACTTACATGAATTGATGAAAAATGATGTAAGCAGAGCCAGGAAAGCAATATACACAAGAACATATGCATAAGATGAGAACAAAAATTGCAAAGAACAATAATCTCATAATAATAGAAACAGAATGGTGAAAAATTATAATGAACCAGGTTGGGAACCAAAACTAGATAGAGTAAAGGTAAGAATATACCTTAGCACTCTCAAATTCTCTTCAAGTAAGTTTAAAATAGCATCTCAATACAAATTCTGGAGTAGCAGAACCAAAAAAAAGGATAAGGTGAAATAATTTTTCAGTCTAAGACAATAGATGGTCTGGCATAGGTGAGAATGGAGTGCAGTCCAATGAAGGGCACACTCTGGCAAACCAATCGTTGATGACACCTGAATCACAGGGTTACAGAAATCTAAGCCTACAGAAATTAAGAGGGTACAACTGACCAGAAGTAGGTTACAGTGTTGCCCAAGATAAGTTGTTAATGCTAAACCTAAATGTCAGTGAAGTTAATTAGACATCATTAATAAAAAAAAAAAACTTGTGATTTTTAACAGATAGATCATTCTGGCTAATAAATGAGATGACATGGGGTCAATCACAAATGCTTTGCTAGCACTGCAGAACTCTGCTGAATTGTCCATATACGATTCTGGGTCCTAATCTTTTTTTTTTTAGTTATTTATTTATTTTTGAATTTTACAATTTTACAATTTATTCATTTATTTATTTTTGAATTTTACAATATTTCCCCCAATCTTGACTGCCTTCCCCTACCCCCCACAAGTCAGTCTGTTAGTCTTTACATTGTTTCCATGCTATATAAAGTGATCTAAGTTGACAGAGAGAATTGTATTCTTAAGGGGAAAAAAATATATAAGGGATAGCAAAAGTACATAAGATAACTTTTATTTTTTTAAATTAAAGATAATAGTCTCATCTTTGTTCAAACTGTACAATTCTTTCTCTGGAGGCAGATGGTATTCTCTATCACAAATACCCCAAAATTGTTCCTGATTGTTGCACTGATGGAATGAGCAAGTACATTAAGAGTGATCATCAACTCTATGTTGCTGTTATGATATACAATGTTCTTCTGATTCTGCTCATCTCACTCAGCATCAGTTCATGCAAATCCTTCCAGGCTTCTCTGAATTCCCATCCCTCCTGGTTTTTAATAGAATAGTGTTCCACAACATACATATACCACAATTTGTTCAGCCATTTCCCAATTGATGGACATTCACTCAATTTCCAATTCTTTGCCACCACAAACAGGATTGCTATGAATATTTTTGTACAAGTAATGTTTTTACCCATTTACAGTATCTCTTCAGGGTACAGACCCAGTAATGGTATTGCTGGATCAAAGGGTATGGACATCTTTATTGCCCTTTGGGCATAATACCAAATTACTCTCCAAAAAAGGTTGGATGAGTTCACAGCTCCACAACAATGTACTTAGTGTCCCAGATTTCCCACATCCTTTCCAACAATGATCATCATCCTTTCTGGTCATATTGGCTGGGTCCTAATCCTTGGAAGAGAAGCACTATCACTCAAGAACATGAAGCCACAGAGGAGGAGAGACCCTCCTCACAGCTCCAGGGCAGGAAAAAAAGTCACTGCTGTTGCTCAAAGACCAGAGAATAGGTCTGAAATATTAGAATTAGTTCTAAAAACAAAAATCAAGAAATAGACTGGAAAAATGATCAAACAGCAATAACAAAAAAAAAAAAAGAACTTGACCAAAGAAAGATACTTTGGAAACAGGGAAGTTCAAAGCACAAGCTCAGAAGAAGTTGTGCTATATGAGTATGAAGAAATACTACTATGTTATTAGAAGAGGATGCTTTTAGAAAACCTGGAAAAACTTAGATGAAATGATGTAATGTGAAATGAGCAGAACCAGGCTAACAGTGTCCAAAATCAGAAATATTGTATGATGATCAACTGTATATGACTTAACTATTCTCAGGAATACAATGTTCTAAGATAATTGTGAAGGACTTAGGAAGAAAATTTTTATCCACGTCCAGATAAAGAACTAATGGAATCAGGGGCAGCTAGGTGGCACAGTGGATAGAGCACTTGCCCTGGAGTCAGGAGTACCTGAGTTCAAATCCAGCCTCAGATAACTTAATAATTACCTAGCTGTGTGGCCTTAGGAGTACCTGAGTTCAAATCCAGCCTCAGATAACTTAATAATTACCTAGCTGTGTGGCCTTAGGAGTACCCGAGTTCAAATCCAGCCTCAGATACTTAATAATTACCTAGCTGTATGGCCTTGGGCAAGCTACTTAACCCCATTGCCTTGCGAAAACCTTAAAAAAAAAAAGAAGAAAGAACTAATGGAATTTAAGACACACTAAAGCATAATTTTTTAAATTTTATTTTTCTTGAGTTTTTTGGTTTTGTTTGAGGGTGGGTTTGGTCTGTGACAACATGACTAGTATGGAAATATTATGACTGTATATTTATAATCTGAGCAGCTAGACAGTACAGTAGATAAGAGTGCTAAGTGGAGCCAGGAAGTTTAAATCCAGTCTCAGACATTTACTAGCTTTGTGACCATGTTTTTCTCAGTTTTCTCATCTGTAAAATGAGTTGGAGAAGAAAATGGCTAAATCTAGGGGAAAAAAAAGAAACAGTCTGGCCCAAATGGGATATGAAAAGATACCTCCTTCTCCACTCCTCTGAAAGATCAGGTTTTCTCATTGAATTGATAGTGCTGCCGTGGAACACTAGGCAGACAGAAAATAGTTAAATTCTGTGCCTTTCTACAGTAGACTACATCATGAGCTATGCTAATTTTGTTATTCTGAAAAAATGTTTTTGGAACATTTCTTGCTAACCAGTCCTGAGAAAAGTCTGCCCTTATACCAGATTTGGTAACAGCCACCTGTGTACTCAGCCTCAGCAGCCAGAAGGATCCCGTAAGAACAAGGAAATAAGAGGCAAGAACACACCATAATAAAAACCGGTTAGGAGGACAGCTAGGTGATGCAGTAGATAGAGCACCAATCCTGGAGTCAGGAACTGGAGTTCAAATCCAAACTCAGACACTTAATAATTAACTAATATCTGACCTTGGGCAAGTCACTTAACCCAATGCCTTGCAAAAACCAAAAAGAACCTTCCTTTGACACAAAACAACTGAAACTTGAGTACTGCTAAAATGAAAAACAAGCTTGGCACCAATAGATATGAAAATTACTGTTCAGCACACTCAACTGTTACTAAGCAATTCAAGACAAAAGTACATTACATAAAAGTGTTTCAGATGGGAAGAAAAATACTGCAAAATGACATTATTAAGTCAGGGCAACATTACCACAACATCACAATGGCCAAGGTAGGAATTTTGAGTACATCCCAAAGTAATCTAGTAAAGTAAGAAAATAACATAGTTCTTCAATTTTGGTTAAGAGACATGGTAAGATGTATTCCATAAAAATTCATTTATTCAGAGAATCCAAATACTTAAACTAATAATCACATATCCACCCTTCTTATTTCTAGCAAAACAACGAAGCTGTTAGTTCACTCTAGAGTTTCTGGTCTCCAGGACAAGAATTTGTGATTGACCCCATGGCATCTCATTTATTTAGCCAGCATGATCTGTTAAAAATCACTCTTCTATCTCTAATATTTTATTTTCTCCATAAGGATATGATTTCTCTCCCAATGCATTCAATTCTGATTAATGTATAGCATGGAAACAATGTAAAGATTATCAGACTGCTTAATGTGGGGAGGGAGATGGGGGGAGGGAAGGTAGGGTGGGGGGAAAATTGTAAAATTCAAACCTTACAAAAATGATAAGTAGAAACTACTATTGCATATTAATTGGAATAGAAATAAAATATTAATAAAAAATTTAAAAAATAAAAATCGTTCTTGCCATATATGCTAGACAGTATTTGTTATTTCACCCTACTAGCTATTTCTGGTATATATGCTAATTCTGTCCTTCCATAAAGCTCTTCATTTGCATGCAGCTATGCAAAAATCTTTTACATATCATTCTATCACCTGAACACTGGATGACTGCAAGCTTCAGTCACTCAGTCAAAAAATATTTATTAAAAGCACTATGCAACAGCAACTTTGCCATGTTATTGGGGTACAGATTACAGGAAAAAACAATGAAGAAATAGAGAACAGAAATAAAATAATCTAAAAAGGGGAAAGTAACCTTCAAGTATACTAAAAGATAGGGGAAACCTCCATCAGAAAGTGGACTTTATGCTGAGTCTTGAAGGAAGACAAAGAGGTAAAGGGCACAGCACTTTAGACACAGGAAACGGCCATTTATTTTTCCTCCTACTTTGATTTTTGATAAAGTGATGACATTCTAGCTCAAGTTTTATCACCATACTATCAACAATTAACTGAATATTTCTATTTGAACATGACACCTGAAAGTCAAATATCTAAAAAACAAACTTCTAATCTTAAATAAAATGGCTCCCACTCCTGACATCAAAGGTTGACCAGACTCAAAATTTCAGTCATTGCAAGTCTTCATTCTTCCTAACTTTTAATATCCAACCAGATCAGTGATGAAAAACTCAAACTAGGGAGGTATAAACATTTATAAAAGGATCCCTATGGGCTGTATATGGATTTTAAAAAGCTCATATTAACATTATCTATGTTCTATTACATTTTCATTTGTTTTGTTAGATATTTCTCAAGTATGTTTTAATCTGGTTTGAGGGTTGTGGGTTATATAAGGCAGTATGCTTGACATCTGAATTAAATCACCAATTCTTATCAATTTTTATAAATTCTTTCAAGTCCATTCCCACTATTATTACCCTTATTCTATAGCAGGCCATATCTTTTTCCATAAAAGAAGGGACTGGAAGGAATTAAAAATATTAAATACACCACTCATAGTTTGTTGACCAGGAAAAAGTCCTTGATTTGGTGAAGTAAAAAGTCACGTCTTAAAGGGTCTCTTCCACATGTCAAACAAGATTCTGTTAAAAACACAAGAACTGATCACATGATACTGATTAAATAAATCAAGGTAAAAACAGGGAAGCATCTGTTCGCCATGTTCAATGAGAAACAAAAGACTGCTTCCTTAGATAAGATGGCATTATTTGGTGTTCCTATTTGCAGAAGACAGTATGCTGATTACTGGTTCCTAAATGAGTTTCATGGGTATTTAAGAATTTGGCTATATATCCACAAAAAAAGGTCAATAAGAATTTTTTTTATCCAAATTTGATATGTAGCTGAATGAATCACACAGGCATATACAGGATATTCCAAAAATGTCAGTGCCATTTTAAGCAATTTAAATTAAAACAAAAGGTATCAAAGTCTATAACTGTACTATTTCTAGGACATCCTGCATCTATTTTGGACAAATGTTACAAACTAACAGTGAGGTGAGCCCAGAATAGAATAGGAAGGAAAAACAGACTGGACTGATTTGAGAAACTGTGCACTGATATTAAAGGATACGTAAGACAAAAGCCTATAATTTCATAATGATATTCTTTCAGTAATAACACAAGGTTCTAAGTTATAGAATATTACAGCCTCCAAAGAATTTTAAATTATTCACCCAAAGCAACATGGAAAAACACGTGGCTAGCATGGACAAAACTACAATACAACCTACATTTTCCACTCCTATCTAGGCAATGTCAAGAGACCTAAAGTTTCCCAATCACTTTAGGGTGGAGCCTCTGTGAAGAATGTATATAAAGACATGGATCAGAGTTATATAGGATGAGAAAAAGATGGGTATCAAATCTGCACCCTAGGAAACACTAATGAGATCTATTTCAATAAAAGAAAGACAACTTAGTATAGTTGGGGTCTGACCAGAGGTCAGAAGACCTGATCTGAATGTTGGTTCAATGCACTGTTTATCAGTTGTGTGACCCTGAGTATATTACTGATCCTTCCCAGACATAAATTTCTTCATTTGCTTATTTGAGATTATCAGATGATCTCTGAGATAAATTTTTTTGGAGGCAGTGGAGATTAGGTCAGGGTCATACATCTAGGAAGTATCTGAATAACACATTTGAACTCAGGTCCTCTTGACTCCCGGTCATACTGCACTACCCATCTGCCCCTCTGAGGTAATTTTTAACTCTAATTTTACGAACTGAAATGAAAGCAGAAAATCTGGGTAGATCATAAAGGCAAAAGCAAAGGCTAACTATTAGATCACCCAACATCCTCCAATGATATTAATGCAATGTCAGAATTAAAAAAAAAAGACCCCAAGTATGCCAGGACAGATTCCATAGGTCACTATGGATGAGAGGATAAATAAGGGTTATGATCTGCAGTACTAACACATTGTTAGAGTAGTTCACAGATTCAAAGAAATAAAATAATGAGGATTATCAGAAACTAAATTTTCACTTACATATACTTACATATATATATATATATATATATATATATATATGCCAATGTAGTCCTTTTAAACCTTTTTTCTCTAAAGTCTCTGATCTACCCAGAAAACCTAAACCATAAGTATAATTGATACCATTATATAGACTACATATTTATGTAATTCCTGTATGTAAATTTTTATAATTTTTGTAAATCAAGTCATTTTAAACATGCTGGCAAACAGGGCTATTTTAAAGAATCCCCTGCTAAGATTAAAAAAAAACACTCGATCTTTTATGTAAATCCAAAATTCATCATCATGTTCATTTTAAATTGAGGCAGATATAACTATTTTTTAAGATTCTCAGACTTAACAATAGACTTAAACACTTCAATAAATCCCTTAACAAATATAATAAATTTGTAGTGAATTATAATAATCAACATCTTACTTTCAAAAAAATGTTATTTTAAAGCGTGAGTTTAAATGATATTTTTAAAATAAAATGCATAATTATAATAATCAATAAGTTCATAACCAAGAGACAGAAAACCTAAAAAAAGTAAAAAAGTATAAATTTAATACACAAAACTTAAAAGAGTTTGCAACAACAAAAACAATGCGGCTAATTTGAAAGGAAGTAGCTAAGAGGAGTAGCACTCTTAAGGGTCTAGTTGTATAAGGATACTAATATATGGAACTGCTTTTTAAGCTTTTGTTGAAGCAAAAAATTATTTTAAATTTATATTGATTCTAATTTATGGAAAAAAGAGACATTCTAGTTGTTATGGACAAGATATATAAATAGGTTGATCTCTAAGCTAGCAATAGCTATGAAAAAATGCTCCAAATTACTAATAAATAGAGAAATTCAAATTAAAGCAACTCACTTAAAAGAACAGGAAAGATGACAAAAAAAGAGTTTTAAATAACTGCACATGAATAACTATAAATTGCTGGAGGGAGAAAAATCTGGAATTCAAAATTTTGTAAAGATGAATGCTAAAAATTGTCATGACAAATAATAGGGGAAAAATAAAATAGTTAGAAAAAGAAAATGACAAATGTTAATGAAGCTGTAGGAAACAAGTAGATTAATATGCTATTGGAAGAGTTGTGAACTGGTCCAGCCATTCTAGAAAGCAATTTGGAACCCAAGGAAAAAGAAAAGGACCCGTGTGTGTGTGTGTGTGTGTGTGTGTGTGTGTGTCTCTCTGTGTTATACACAGAGACACACACACACACACACATACACATTATATATATGTGTGTGTATATATGTGTAAAACTTTTTTGTAGCGGCAAAGTACTAGAAAATAAGAGAAGATCAATTGGGGAATGGCAGCAAAAATTATTCTATATGAATATAATGAAATATATTTTGTTATAAGAACTGATGAATACCCAGCAAAACTGAACATCTTCTTTCAGGGGAAACTTACAAAGAAATAGGGGACTTTCAAACTATCCTATTGAAACAACCAGAGCTGAACAGAAAGCTTGATCTCCAAGTATAGGAGTTTGGTGAACCATAGAGGGGGTGGATAAGAAGGATTAAAAATGAGGAACTTAATGAAATTGAACTGTTTGTATTCCTGCATGGGAAGAAGATATTGATAACTCAAACTTTCTCATTTATAAGAGCTGTTGGAAGGAGCATATATAGACAGGCCACAGAAGAAGCAGGATATAATGGTATGATGTAGTAAAAGGATGGAGTCAATGAGTGAAAAAGGAAAGTACTGGGAGGAAGGGAAAGAAGATGAAGAAGAATCAAAGAGACTTCACATAAGAGTCAAGAAAAAGCTTTTTCAATGGAGTGGAACGGGGGAAGGCAAGGGGAATGAATGAGCCTTCATTCTCATCAGAAATGGCTCAGAGAGGAAATAACATACACACTTAATAGGGTATACAAATCTATCTTGCCCTAGAGAAAAATGAGAAGAGAAGGATGGGATAAGGGAGAATGGTGGGAAGGAAGTGGGGAATAGGTGATAGAAAAGAGGGAAGATGGAGGGAGAGGTACTCAGATACAACACACTTTTGGACAGGGCCAGGATGGAGAGAGAGAGAGAGAGAGAGAGAGAGAGAGAGAGAGAGAGAGAATAGAATAAACAATAGCAACTAAGGGAAAAATATTGAAGAAACTTCTCTGGTGGACTTATGATAAATAAGGCAACTCACCACAGACACAGAGCCACTGGAATGTGAACACAGACTGAAGTTCATTTTTTTTCTCTCTATTCTTGAGATTTCTCATCTTCATGTGGGGAAGGGGTTTATGTTTACTCTTTTAACACATTCAATTTCCATCAATGTATAGCATGGAAACAATGCAAAGACTATCAGACAGCCTTGGGGGGGGGGGGGGACTGTAAAAGCTAAAACCTTACAAAGAATGATAGGTAGATACTACTAAAGTATATAATTGGAAAACAAATAAAATGTTAATTTAAAAAAAGAAATGGTGAAAAGGGTAGTTTCAAACAATTCTGGGAATAGCTGTATGAAATAACGCCAAAGAAAAATAATCAGAAGAACAATTTTTACACAAAACAAATTACTCTGAAAGACTTAAGATCTCTGTTAAAGCAATGACAAATTTTAATTCCAGAGGAATGATGATGACCCATGCGATGCACAACCTGACAGAGAAGTGGGACTCAGGGTGGAAAAAGCCAAATATATATTTTTTAGAAATGATCATCATAGGAATTTATTTTAAATTGGATATTTTTTGTCTTTTTTATAAATGTGCTGTATTGTGTTTTTTTTTATTTTTAGCAGATGAGGAAGAAGAGAGGTGAGAGAGAAAATAAGTTTGTTAAAAAACAGAAAAACCTCAAATTAAGGTTGATCTGAGAGAAGAGATGAAAAAAGCACCTCCTTTTGGACTATATATGTATAACATTTCATATACTCTCAGATATGTTTGAGAAATAGTATTACTAAAAAGTCTTTTTTCCTTCTATTTCTTTTTATTCTTTGTTTAAAAAGTATGGCTCAAACTTCTGGCAAGGATGGCAGAGAGAAGACAGGCACTGTGCTAAGGTCTCCTGATCTTCCCACATATATAATGTGAAGCAACCCTCTTAACAGATATTCAATCAACAAAACCCAGAAAAAGAAGCAAGGAAAACATCTACCTCAAGGTTTGTCTCTGGGGATTGTGGGTGAGCCAGGTGCAGAGAACAGAGAGCCTGCCAGGAAGGGATGAGAGCCAGACTAACCTAGGATCAGCCACAAAGGTGTTGACTGTGGGAGGCAAGGAACTAAAAGACAAGTGGGGCCCATAGGCTTTGCCTTTGGGACTTATGGTCTGGGGTGCTCCAGCAGGACTGGAGGGAGAGTTCTAGTGTGGAGAGTTGCATACATCAATATGCTGGGCTCCTCTGGTCTGGAGGATCTCAGACTACAAACATTCAATTCAGCTGAACTCTCTTCCCACAATAACCACAGTAACAGGCCTCCCCGCACCCCTCCACACACACACACACAGATGTGGGAAGCAGAACTCTCAGATGTTGAATAGGGAGAGTAATAACCTTGCTCCAGGGTATAGCCCACACTGTTCAAGGACAAATGTATATCCAGCAGCACCATTCACCCCCTCCAGGTCAAGGGAAATGACCTCAAATCAAGGTCACAGGAACTCTGGAGAAAGTAATCAGCATCCACTGCTGGCCAGCCCACTTGGGAGTTATTAAACCCAGTGAGCAAAGCCTCTAGGGACCTCAAAATCAAACCTCTGTGAACCAAATCCTCTGCCAAAACAAGATCTGAGGAAAATGAAGAAAGGCTAGAGGACCAATGAAAACTATGTAGAAGGTAAAGATCCTAATTCAGAGAGATCTAGAACCTCTGAGAAGAATATGATTTGGTCTCCTGTCCAGAAAGACTTCCTTAAAGAAATCAGGAAGGAGTTTAAAAACCAATTAGAAACTTTGGGAAAGAAAATTAACACCTTGCAATAAGAAAACAAATCCTTGGAAAATACAATTGGACAAATGCAAAAAGAAAATTCTCTCAAAACCTCAATTGGTCAAATGGAAAACTCTTTGAAAAATAGAACTGACCAACTGGAAAAGGAGTTGCAAAAGGTAAATGAAGAAAATTCATCTCTAAAAGTGAGAATGGAGTCTGTGGACACTAATGACTTCATGAGACAACAAGAATCTGTTAAACAAAACCAAAAAAATCGAAAAAATAGAAGATGTAAAATACCATATCAGCAAAACCACTGACCTCAAGAACAGAGCTAGAAGAGACAACTTAAGAACCACTGGGCTCCCTGAAAAGACTTTAGACAAAAAAAAAAGTCCTGGACTCAATATTACAGGATTTAGTGATGGAAAATTGTCCTGACATGAAACCAGAGGCAAAATAATTATTGAAAGAATACATCGATGCACTCCTGAAAGAGATCCCAAGATGAAAACACCAAGAAATATTGTGGCCAAATTCCAAAACTATCAGGTAAAAAGTTAATCCTGGAAGCATCCAGAAAGAAACAATTTAGATACCAAGAAGTCACAGTAAGGACTACACAGGACCTGGCTGCATCAACATTAAGGGATCAAAGGGCTTGGAATGCGATATTCTGAAAAGCAAGGAAGCTTGGAATACAGATAAGAATTCACTATACAGCAAAAGTGAGCCTTCTCTCCCAGGGGAAAAGATGGACATTTAATGAATTCAATAAAATAGGAGACTTCCAACTTTTCCCTGAGGAATAGACCAGAGCTTAATAGAAAATGTAGATGTCAAACAGGAGACTTGAGAGACACATGGAAAGGTTAAAAAAAAAAGGGTAAAGAAAAAACTGCTATCCGATAAGATAAAACTGGCTACATCCCTACCTGGGAGAAAGACTAATAACTTTGGAGAATGGTAACTCTATCAGAGAGAATATACTTAGCCAGAAGTGATGGACACTCCTGACTTTGCTGTGACTCAGAAAGAATGGTTTAAAAACTTCCTTAAAAAGGGGAACAGTAAAGAGATGGGACCATGGAGGAGATTGAATGGGTTAACTCTCATTACGATAAGAGGTACAAAGGACCTATTGCAATAGAGTGAAAGAAGGGAGGAGGTGAGAATCGCCTGAATCTCACTCATCAGATTTGGCTTCTTACCTTTCAAGTATTAAAAGGAGAAAAGGGGAGGGGGGCAAGAAAAGGGGAACTAACAGAAGGAAAGAAAGGAAGAAGGGGCAAAGGGAAAGGGGAAAGAAAGGGGAGGCACGTTGGATATAGGAGGGCAAACATACTGACTGTGGTGGTGGTATTCAGAAACAAAATAGTGGGGAATATGGATAAAGTGAAAAAAGGGAAAATACAAACAGAGAGAAGATAACATGGAGGGCAATAAAGAGTTAATAATTGTAACTTTGAAAGTGAATGGGATAAACGCTCCCTTAAAATGTAAGTGAATAGCAGAATGGATTAAAAATCCTACAATATGCTGCTTACAAGAAACTCATCTGAAGCAGAGAGATACATACAGAGTAAAAAAGTAAAAGGTTGGAACAAAATATATTTTGCTTCAGCTGAAGTGAAAAAAGCAGGGATAGCAATCCTTATCTCAGATGAAGCAGCTGCAGAAATAGATAGTATTAAAAGAGATAAAGGAGACTATATCCTCCTAAAAGGTACCATAAACAATAAAGTAATTTCAATACTAAATATGTATGCACCCAATGGGATAGCATCCAAATTCTTAGAAGTTGAACGAATTACAGGAAGACATAGACCTCAACCTCCTCTCAGATTTAGATAAATCTAAACATAAAGTAAAACAAGAAGGAAGTTAAGGAAGTAAATAGATTGTTAGAAAACCTAGATATGATAGACCTATGGAGGAAATTGAATGGGGATAGAAAGGAATATAATTTTTTTTCGCAGTACATGACAAACAAAAATTGACCATGTACTAGGACATAAAAACCTAATAATCAATTGTAGAAAGGCGGAAATCATGAATACATCTTTCTCAGATCATAATGCAAAAAAAAAAAAAATCACATGCAATATTGGTTCAGGGAGACAGAACCAAAACTTATTGGAAACTAAATAACCTTATTTAAAAGAATGAGTGGATCAAACAATAAATTATAGAAAGAATGAATGATTTCATCTTAGATAATGACAATAATGAAACAACATACCAAAACTTATGGGATACAGCCAAGGCAACTGTCAGATTATTATATTTTTAAATGTTTACATGAATAAATTAGAGAAAGAAGAAATCAAATAAAAATGCAACTAAAAAAATAAGAGAAAGAACAAATTAAAAACTCCAATTAGATATCAAATTAGAAATTCTAAAAAATTAAAGGAGAAATTATATAATTAAAAGCAAGAAAATTATTGAACTAATAAATAAAACCAAGAGTTGGTTTTATGAAAAAACCATATCATAAAAATGGTAAACCTCTGGTCAATTTGATTAAAAAAAAAAGAAAGAAGAAAACCAAACTGCTAGTATCATAAATGAAAAAGGTGAACTCACCACCAATGAGGAGGAAATTAAAAGTAATAATTTGGAAATATTTTGCCCATCTCTATGCCAATAAATTTGATAATCTAAGTGAAATGGAAAAATATTTACAAAAATATAAGTTGCCAGGTTAAATAAAGAGGAAATTGAATACCTAAATAGCCCTACCTCGGAAAAAGAAATTCAACAAGCCATTACTGAACTCCCTAAGAAAAAAATCTCCAGGGCCAGATGGGTTCCCAAGTGAATTCTATCAAACTTTTAAGGAACAATTAATATGAACTCTTTGTAAAAACAGGTGAAGATGGAACTCTAACTAATTTTTTCTAAGATACCAATATGATGCTGATACCTAAACCAGGAAGAATTAAAGCAGAAAAAGAAAATGATAGAATATAGAATATAGATGCAAAAATCTTAAATTAAATCTTAGCAAACTGATTACAAGTTATCATTAGGATAACACATTATGACCAAGTAGGATTCATCCCAGGAATGCAGGGTTGGTTCAATATTAGGAAAACTGTTGGTATAATTAGTTATATCAATAACAAACCTATCAGAAATCATATGATTGTATCAATAGATGCTGAAAAAACTTTTGACAAAATACAGCATCCATTCCTAAAAACACTAGAGAATATAGAAATAAATGGATTGTTCCTTAGAATAATAAGCAGTACCTATCTGAAACCATCAACAAGCATTATATGCAACAGGGATAGGCTAGAGACATTCCCAGTAAGATCAGGAGTGAAACAAGGATGCCCATTATCACCACTACTATCAAATATTGTATTAGAAATGTTAGCTTCAACAATAAGAGAAGAAAAAGAAATTGAAAGAATTAGAATTGGGAAGAGACAAAACTCTCACTCTTTGCAGATAACATGATGGTATACCTAGAGAATCCCAAAAACTCATCTAAAAAATTACTAGAAATAACTAGCAACTTCAGCAAAGTCACAGGATATAAAATAAACCCTCATAAATCCTCAACATTTCTATATATAACTAGCAAGATACAGAAGAAAGAGCTAGAAAAAGAAATCCCATTCAAAGTAACCTCTGTTGCCAAGGCAGACTCATAAACTTTTTGAAAACACATCTCACACAAGTAAAATCAGATTTAAATAACTTGGCAAATATCAACTGCTCATGGATAGGCTGAGCAAATATAAAAGTGACGATTCTACCAAAATTAAACTACTTGCTTAGTGCCCTACCAATCAAAATTCCAAAATATTACTTTAATGAATTAGAAAAAATTCTAAGTAAATTCATATGGAGAAATAAAAAGTCAAGAATTTCCAGGGATTCAACGAAAAAAAGTACAAAAGAAGGTGGCTTAGCCTTACCAGATCTAAAATTAAATTATAAAGTATCAGTCATCAAAACTGTCTGGTATTGGCTAAGAAACAGAGTGGTGGATCAGTGGAATAGACTATATGGAATAGCAGGAAATGATTTTAGTAATCTGTCACTTCATAAACCCATAGAGTCCAGCTATTGGGATAAAAACTCTCTCTTCAATAAAAACTGTTGGGAAAATTGGAAGTTAGTATGCCAGAAACTTGGACCAACACCTCACACCCTATACAAAGATAAGATCAAAATGGGTACAGTATTTAGACATAAAAAACAATATTATAAGAAAACTAGAAGATCAAAGAATAGTTTACCTGTCAGATCTATGGAAAGGGCAGCAGTTTATGACCAAGGAAGAGATAGAGAACATTATTAACAAATGAGATAATTTCTATTACATTAAATTAAAAAACTTTTGCACAGACAAAACCACTATAATCAAGATCAAAAGAAATGTAGTAAATTGGAAACAATTTTTACAACTAGTACTTCTGACAAAGGACTCATTTCTAAAATATACAGAGAACTGAGTCAAATTTGTAAAAAAAAAAAAAAAAAAAAAAAAAAACCAAGCCATTCCCCAATTGACAAATGGTCAAAGGACAGAAAAAGCAACTTACAGATGAGGAAATCAAAGCAATCCATAGTCCTATGAAAAATTGCTCTAAATCACTACTTATTAGAGAAATGCAAATTAAAGCATCACTTAAATACCACCTCACATCTCTCAGACTGGCCAATATGACCAGAAAGGACAATGATCAATGTTGGAAGGGATGTAGTTAATTTGGGACACTAATACTTTGTTGGTGGAGTTGTGACCTTATCCAACCTATCTGGAGAGCAATTTGGAATTACGCCCAAAGAGCAACAAGAATGGGCATATCCTTTGATCCAGCAATACCACTACTGGGTCTATACTCTGAAGAGATCATGAAAAAATGGGTAAAAACATCACATATACACATATATCTGTTTGTCTTGGCCAAGAACTGGAAACTGAGTTAATATCCATCAACTGGGGAAATGGCTTAATAAACTGTGGTATATGTATGTGATGGAACACTATTGTTCTATTAGAAACCAGGAGGGATGGGAATTCAGGGAAGCCTGGAAGGATTTGCATCAACTGATACAACGTGAGATGAGCAGAACCAGAAGAACACTGTACACCCTAATGGCAACATGGGGGTGATGATAAACCTTACTGAACTTGTACATTCCATCAGTACAACAATCAGGCACAATTTTGGGGTATCTACGATAAGAGAATACCATCTGTATCCAGAGAATTGTGGAGTTTAAATGAAGACTAAAGACTATTACTTTTAATTTAAAAAAAAATAAAAGTTATCTTATGTAATCTTGCTATCGCTTATACTTTTTTCCCCCTTAAGGATATGATTTCTCTTTCATCACATTCAACAGAGATGAATGTATACCATGGAAATAATGTAAAGACTAACAGATTGCTTTCTGAGGGGGTAGCAGGAAGGGAGACAGATTAGGGAAAAATTGTAAAATGGGAAAGAAAGGAAAGAAAGGAAAGAAAAGATGGACAGATGGACAAGAAAGAAAGGAAGGAAGGAAGGAAGGAAGGAAGGAAGGAAGGAAGGAAGGAAGGAAGAAAGAAAGAAAGAAAGAGAGAAAGAAAGAAAGAAAGAAAGAAAGAAAGAAAGAAAGAAAGAAAGAAAGAAAAAGAAAGAAAGAATAGCTGTCTGGGAAAGAGATTAAGAAATCTTAGTAGCATAAAAAGAAAAAATAAGTACAGAAACTAAATTTTAAGTATTTTTAACATAATAAAAGTATTCATCAAGATTAATCTAGATGTTAAAAATATAAATTTAATAAAATTGTTACCAAGGAAAATAATGAAATATAATACCTCCACTACATTCTACATAGAGAAAAGGAGTGGGTGAGAGAACAAGAAGGGGCTAAACATTAAACTAATAGGGAAATAATACTTAGTGCATCAGAAACCAGAATTAAAATTCAAGGTGTACTTACAAACATGATCAGATCTCCACACAGTTGCCAAAGTAATTTTCCTAAAGTGCAGGTGTGACAATGTCACTTCTCTACCAATCAATTCTGATGGCTCCCTAATGCCTCTAGCAACAATTGTATGCTTCTCAGTTTAGCTTCTAAAGAACATCACTAGTCCCAGAATACCTTTGTAGTCACATTACAAATTGCTCCCCTATCCATACTTTTTCAGTTTAGCCAAACTGACCTACAGCTATTTCTCACACACAAAGTTCCTTCTCATCTCATCAACGTTTCTCAGAATTCTCTTCTTCCCTCAAAAACTGCTCAAATGACACCATATACATGAAATCTTCCTGATCCCCATAGTATATTGCTTTCTTTCATTTCCCCAAAATTTACTTTGCATGTATATGTATGTGTATGTGTACATATAAATGTGTATATTTATGTATCTGAGCAGTTAGGAGGCGCAGTGGAGCACTGGCCTTTGAATGAAGCCTCAAGCAAGTGACACTTGCTGTGTGACCCTGGGCAAGTCATTTAACCCTGATTTGCCTCACATCCAAAGTCATCTCCAATCATCCTAATTCATATTTGGACACTGGACCTGGATGATTAAAGGAGAAAGTGAGGCTGGTGATTTAGCACAGTACCCTCTCACTCAAATCCAATTCATGTGCTTGTCTTGGCATCACCTCCGTGATATCATGGGCTTTGAGAATGAAGGACAAAAATCATCATTTATATATCCATATCTCATGTAAATTCTGTTTCTCAGTTATGTTTAATCCCCCTTGATGCCATCTGGGGTTTTCTTGGCAAAAATATTAGAACAGTTTGCCATTTCTTGTCCAACACATTGTATAGATAGAGAACTGAGGAAAACAGGATTAAATGACTCGACTAAGATCACACAGCTAGTACATGAGTGAGGATGAATCTGAACTCAGGGACTCTTTACTCCTGGACAAGCACCCTAGGCATTGTGCCACCTAGCTGCCCTAAATTCTCTCAAGGAAAGAATTGTTTCATTTGGTTTTTTTTTGCTTTTGTGCTTCCGGCACATAGTATTTGGCACACAGTAGATATTTAATAAATGCTTACTTACTTTTTGATTTTTTAAAGAAATAATGGCTTCCTATATTAGCAATTAAAATATTTTTAATATGAATTTCAAAGTTAAAACACAGAACCATCACATATTCTGCTCTTTAGCAGAAATAAAAAAATTACAAATTCTCTGAAAGATTTGCTGTTTCTTATTTTGTCTTAAAACTGATATATACCTATTATCAAAAACCAACACAATTTTTGCTTTAAGGCTTGGCCTTATGTTTACTCTAATTAAGAAAACAATGAACAATTCCAGAGTTATTAGGAAACAAATATAAATATCCATAGGTCAAAAAACCACAGGTTTTCTTTCTTTTTTTTAAAAGGTTTTTGCAAGGCAAATGGGTTTAAGTGGCTTGCTCAAGGCCACACAACTAGGTAATTATTAAGTGTCTGAGACTGGATTTGAACCCAGGTACTCCTGACTCCAAGGCCGGTGCTTTATCCACTACGCCACCTAGCTGCCCCTCACAGGTTTTCTTTCAAAAGGAAAGATGAATCAGTCTTATTCCTATGTACTAAATTGGTTGATATAAAAGACCATGTCTTACTTCCAGAAAGCAAAGCTAAGATGCTTGCTCTTATTTGTATATAGTTTTATAGCTTATTAAGGGAAATGCAAGAGTGGGAAAATTTACAAAGGGTTTTTTTTTTATTCTTTTCAACTTAGGGGCTATATACAGATTTCTGAACTGCCTAAGGACAAAATTTAAAAGTTACCCTAAAGAAAATTACAATCATAAAATTTAAATCGTCACTCTCAATCACACAAACCACTCTTAAGACTTCAAGCATCTATCTTCATTTGTCCCTTTTACTAAATATTATAAAGCTGAAATTGGATACTGTGCCTTGCCTTCCAGGGACTTAAAAAGTAAGTTGGCCAGCATGATTACAAAGATATTACCTGCTTCCTTTATATTTTCTAAAATCTTCCCATCTTCAACTTTGTCACTTCTTTAATTACAGATCTGATTATTCAAACTTTTAGTCATCATGTCTTGCTACTTCATTTTTATGAGGATCCCTTATATATTTATGAGGATCCCTTATATATATCCCTTATATATGAGGATCCCAATATATTCAAAGTCTCACAAAATAGCAAAGGGAAGAACAAAATAAGGTCGTCTTCCCACTTCATCTTTTGCTACAGCAATTTTATTAGAAATGAGCTTATAAGAAGGCCTTATATGTACAGTAAAGCTGTTATTACTTGGAAACCTACATAGCCAACTTTTCAGAGACCTAGAAAACCATGAGTTTAAGTCACAAACTGAAGTTTAAGTATTTTATAAAAAGATTTAGAAAAAATCTGAATGGGGAATGATAAGGCTTAATTTTATAGAGTATGCCTATATTATCTTCTGTGGTATAAGATATAGAATCAGTTAACTGCATTAGATTGAACAAGTTATTAGAAGACTCAAAAGTCAAAAATTTGAATCTTCTTAGATGCAGAGCTACAATAGAAAAAAATAGTAAATAAAACGAAGTTACTTACTGTAATAGCCATATAATACAGTGTCTTCAATTTGTTTACTAACATTGGTGTTAGCCCAGTCCTAATAAGAAACAAAATAGTAGAAATATTTGGTTAGACATTCATTTATATAGCAAAATTTAAAATTATACTTTTGAGGATAGTTAAGTAATTGTCCATAAACATTTACAAACCAGAACTGTTACATACATGGTGGGGGGGACAAGTCTAAAAGAAAAAAACCTCAATTGTTTTGAATTCCTTTCTATTCATTCATTATCCATATTCTTTTATACTGTTAACCTTTAAAAATGCAAATAATTTGAATATGCATTTTTTTCAGCTTGAGCACCCTAAAATCATACCAAAGCAGAAAAAGAAGCTTAGGCATATTCTTATGCAATCCCTTCAGTTTACAGGTAAAAAACAAGATAATATAGAAAGGCTAAGTCACCTGTCCAAAGTTAAACATTATGTCTCCCAGTTTCCAGTCCAGAGCCCTTTCTGCTCCAGAAAGCAACACTTCTCAAGAAAAACATAAGCTTAATATTTGACATAAGACTTCATTAATATCATAACAATCAATAAGCAGGCATTATAAATTTTGTATATCATTTAAATGCCTTTCTAATTCATTCAAAATTTGACCTCTAAAGAAAAAGAAACATTATAATCAAAAGGATTTGGGAAGGGTACTAGGAAACTTTCAAAAACAAAAACCTGTGCAGTCTTTTAAAATTCCCCAAACCAAGATATATTAATTTTTGAAAGGAAATCAGAAATTTTAGTTAATTTCAAATGTTATGACATTAATAATTGCTTCTAATAAAATTACCATATATATATATATATATATATATATGTATATACACACATGATCTGATCTTTAAAACAACTGTTTGAGGTATTCAAAACAAATACTGCTCTCACCATGTAAATGAAAACTAGGACTCAGAAATATTTTTTGCTAAAAATCATTTATTATGCTTGAAATAGAATACATCATTGCTTCCAAGTTTAGTATTGTTTTGACTGTTACCTTTCTCATTTACAAACTTTTAAAAAATGTTTTATATGGTTTTAAATAGTAGCATCAACAATTCAATGTTTTCTAAATGATTTGGGAAATCTTATTACCTAAAAAACCTTAAAAGGATAAGTAGTTTGAAAAATCTGTTATTCTCCTAAATCACGATATTAATTGATCCCTTATTAAAGTACTTCATATAAAGCAAGGGAGAAAATTGAGAAAATTTTATAGGTATCAACTCTTTTCTCCTTTACCAAGGTTAAGAATAGAACAAAAGTGTTTTTTTGGGTACATTTTAAACAATCACATCTTGGGATACACAATTTTAATTTTGTCAGAAACTGCTGTATTACTTATCCTTTTTCATTATTTCATTTCAAATGTTAAGATTAAATTTGAAAATAGGATTGGATTTGACCTCAGAAGACCAGAAAATAAGATATTCTTAAGTAACCAAAATGATTCAAAACTCTAGCATTGGTACCTAATATTTGGGATAGGAATCATTTGATGATAAAATGCAAAAAAAAAAATTTATATTAAATTTTATAAAGTAGATTTATTTTTGAACATTAACAGACTCAGAATGGCTTGTATTTGCCCTAAGGAACAGAAGATATCTTCATCCATCAGTGGCACCAACCAGGTGGGACTACTTGGCTCTGTCTCCTCTAACTCCTGTTGCCAAAAGCAAGGCAAACAGATGCTGTAATCTGATCAACTTTTCAAAGTGAGTCAGCTCGCATTCCAAAAACAATTTTTTGTGTGTGCTGCTGCACTCCCTCCTGAATCACAAACCCTACACCATTCTGCAGGAAAAAACACACAGAACCATTCATTCAAGGGTAACAAGTAGACAAATCCCCCCAGGACCTACTTCTTTCTTATCCAGGGTGTCCTTCTAGTCTTTTCCTCTTAATAAAGATGGGAATGAAGAGAATTTTTCCCACTGAGGAAAACAAAAGCCTCCATTTTTTTGTAATAGGTTTTAGATGTGGTTGTAGATTGGCAGTGATTCCTATGCTTCGCTGCCCACTTTCTCAGCTATATATTTCCTTTCTTTTCCTTGTCTTAAAGTCAAAATATGAAAGCTGTTTTTATTGTGGCTTTATTTACCAAATTCATTTGACTTTTAAATTTGGGGGCTAACTCCTAGGATTCAAAGCAAATTTGTTCAGCCTCACCACAATGTACTTTCATTTACCCAAATCTCATCACATAAACTGTTACTATTTTAAAAGTACAACTATGTATAACATACACAATATCACTCAAGCAAGATTAGATTATTTGGCATTTATACACAGCCTTTTCCTCCAAGGTGTTTGATGTACTTACTGTCAAAAGAGCTTAGCTCATGAAGTCTTTTTTTCTTAGATACCAAAGAATGTTAAGCCTTTGATATATTTAATAAACTACTAGTTCCCAAAGCAGTATCCAAATGAAGTCTGGAGTCAAGCAGAGATCTTCAGTGCCTAAAGAGTTATGTGAGAGGCTCAAGAATTGGCAGAGAAGAGAAAGAACAGAAAGCAAAAAAATAAGAGAGAGAATTCTGTAGAGAAAGGGACAAAGACTGCTGGTGAAAACAGTAGGGAATCAGGTAAGTTAAGGAAGTAGTAAATTCTAAAGTTCTTAAGATTACAATATGATTAGCAATGGGTTAAAAAAAATCAGAGGCAAAGTTGTACATGTTGGATTTTTTAAAGCACTGAATTCATTAACTACAAAAGTACTAAACTAGCTTTGACTTATCAAAACTTTACTAAGATGTTATTTTTTACAGAAATCATGAAAAAGGTTTGTAAATTTAGTTTCCTAATTTTTCCTAAGAGGTAGCAGAACAATGGATAGAGCTGGCCTTAGAGTCAAAAAGACCTAGAGTTTAAGCTTAGCCTCTGATGCATATTGACTGAGTGACCTCAGAAAAGTGACTTTCAGTGTTCTAGACAGCTATCTAAGACAAAATGTTGTAGAGAAAGGGCCTACATCGGTAAAGAAAGAGAATTTGCTTTTCTCTATCTTCTTATACTAATGAAATCATAAATCCAGCCTCTAATCTTCCTAATATTTAAAACTTATTAGTATCTATCCATTTTGCTCTAGTCATATATATTGCTTCCTAAATTTATTCTTTAGTTATATAGAAGATCTATTGTTTTAGTCAATTGCTTAGAGCAGGAAATAATAAATTCTTTAAAATGTCAAAGCACAAATGTAGGAAAGATATTAAAATGTAAACTGTACCAGCCACCACCTAAAGAAACAAAATTTCTCTTTGTCAATACCTCCACCATTTAAGGGAATATAGAAGCAACCAAAGAGAAAACTCAAGGGCCAAAAGAAGAGGAAAAGCAGTGATGACAACCTCAAACTCTGCTAGACTATCAGCAAATATCTTGATACACTATACTCTGGCCCTTATGGAAAAGGGTTACCAGGATCTGTATCATCACATACAAAATTAAGTCTCATAAAGCAAGCTCACGTTCCCCTTTTAGAATATTTTAAAACAGAATCATTATCAAAGAACACCTTCATGGTCTACTTATATATCCAACCTATATGAAAGGGGCTGGTCGACATAAAAAAATTTATTACTTCCTGTTTTTTTCTTCTGTCAAATCTAAAATTTCTTTTGTTTATTTAAAGGCAAAGCTGAAAAGAATTTGAGAGATGGGGAAAAACATTCCTCTTAGAACAAGGCAATAGGATGGAAAAAATTGGATTTTACTATGGATTTTAAACTCTAGCTTTACTTCTGTAAGACTCTGGGCATGACAATCTCTCAAGGTCAGTCTTCTCATTTGAAAAAATTAAGGGAGAGAACAAAATCTAAAGATATTCTCAATTCTGTATCTTGAAGCAAGAAAAATGGATCTGTGATCTTACTGATTTTGACATTTCATCTAATATATCTCATAACTCATCAATGCCCATCCCATGTGATTCTTGTCCTCCCCTATATTTGCCAGAGGAAGAAGATACTGGGGACCTTTTTCTCTTTATCCTGACATCATGGAGCATTCGGTTCTACTGTATCTCATCAGAATATAACTAGCACATTGTACTTTCCTATCATACATTTCCCAGTGACATCTTTCACTCAGCTTCTTCAGGAAAATTACTTATTAATTCCTTATAGAATATATAGCAAGGCCTGCTGACATTCATCATGTAGCTCCCTATGATGGCATCTAAATATAAAAAAATAGATACTTAATTCATTAAGCATTTATTTAGTAAGCAAACTGGCTGGTGTAAAAGGATTAGCTTTATAAATTCAGAATAAAAAATATCTGTCAGATCATAAACTCTAAAAAAGACATAGGCCAGGGCTCAACAACTGTGGATATAGGAGCTATTCTAGGACTTTAGAATTTGAATGATACTATATGACTTGTACAGAAAGAAAAACAAGAGTAGAATAGGAAATATCTTTGTGCTTTTGCAGTCTGGAAAAAAAAGCTAAACTGGAATTTATGAGGATCTAAAGGAAGGACTTTAAAGCATTCTCTGGAAAGACTCAAATGGAACTGTGACTATTTGGCAATAAAATTATAGACAAGCTCCAACACCCCAAATTCCCGTCCAGGAAAGAAATGAGCCTGAGCTGAAAGGCTGGTACATACTTACGGCAGTTGAAAAATCTAAGGAGACCCTAGTCATATATCCATGCCAAATGACACTGTGGACTTCTTTTCAAGATATAATGATCATAAATTATGAAACACTCAAGCAAAAAGTATAAAGTATACTGTCTACTTTCCTGTCATACATTTCCTTACTGACATGTTTTACTCATCTTCTGCAAAGTTCCTTATGGAATAATAGATAGCAAGAGGCCTGCTGACCAAAAATATTAGGCATCATGTGCTAAGTAGCATGGCAAACCTGGTAGTCAGACACATTTGGAGTCACGATATAATTAATCCTGTAAGACTACTACTAGGAGCCAAAATGGTGGAGAGAATCTAGTAAGTTCCCTGAGCCTTTCCCAGTTTCCCTCTGAAACAACTTTAAATGAAGACTCTGGAGCAACAGAATCCACAAAAAGAAGGAGTGAAACAACTTTTCGGCTCACATATCAATATCTTAGAGGGACTTCAGGAAAAGATCTGCCTCACTTGGGAAAAAGAAGAGCACAGACCAATGCAGGCAAAGAGTGGGGATGTCAGCAAGAGACTCTTAGCTGCAGATCAGTACAGTGATCAGTTCTCAGCTCAGCAGACCAGTGGTATAGCAAGTCAACAGTAAGGGCCCCAGTCCCAATGTTGAAGGAATACTACAAGCCCCCAAATGTTAGCCCAATAGGCAGAACTGGGAGAGATTACCCTAACACGGGGAGCAAGTTGCCAGAACCTGAGGTCCCAGTGTGGAAAGTCAGTGACCAGACCCCTAGCATAAGAAGTTTGAGACTATTCCCCCTGCACCCTAGGAGTAGAGTTTATAAAAAGAGCACTAAACAAAGAAAGGTACTATGATGACAGAGAAAATCAGAAGAGGAAAGCAGTGTCAGTGGCAAAATGCCTACAACATGTAAAGCCTCTAAGGGGATTACAAATTGGCCTAAAGTCCAAAAAGTCCTTGTAGAGGAGTTTGAAAAAAATATTAAAAATCAAGTAAAACAGACAGAAGAAATATTGAGAAAAGAATTATTTAGGAGAATTATGAAAAAAAAATCAACAGCTTGGAAAAGGAAACACAAAAACTGACTTGAAGAAAACAATTTCTCAAAAAATAGAACTGGCCAAATAGGGAGAAAAAAATCCACTGAAGAAAACAATACCATTAAAAGGAGAATTGGCCAAATGCAAAAGAAGATACAAAAGCTAACTGAAGAAAATAAATCTTTAAAAATTAAAATGGGGGGGTGCCAAGACGGCATCAGGAAAAGAGCCTCTCCTAGGTGATCTCTCCAAAATGTTTCAAAAAATCTTAAAATTATGACTCTTAAGTAAATTTCTGAAAGACAGAACCCACAGAAAGATCCACTTGAGGCAATCCTCCAGCGCAAGATAACCTGGAAAATTGTAGGGAAAACAATTGTTCCACGGGGTTAGAAGGGCAGCCACACCAGAGTAAAGAAACTTCAGCCTCCTGGGAACGGCCCTGGGGCACCTGGGAGCCATGGCTCCTGGCAGCAGAAGCAGTTTCCTGACCTGCACCCAAGGGTGCACCAAGTACAACTTGGACAATCAGCAGGGAGACCTCTGATACAGCAAGTGCAAAGCCCAGACCCTAAGCATGGTCACAGCACTCAGCATGCCCAGATCCAGGAACGGGAAGCAGGCCCATGGGAGCCGGTAAGCAGGAGCCTCTAGGCCAGCTGAGCCCTGAGTACTCAGTCCACCCAAGGTAAGGGAGTGGAGGGAGACTTCTGAGGTCTGTCCTCTGTCCCTGGAACAGGACTCTGGGGCTCTGACCATATTCACATTCTGATTGCAATCTAGGCCTCCCATAGAGCAGGGGACCCCCCCCACCCAGTCCTGTGGCAGAGGGGTGTGTTTGTGGTCATTCACAGACCAGGGGAGCCTCACACACTGAGGTCCTTGTAGAGGTGTCCCAATAATACTCAAAAGCACAGGAAGCACCCCAAAACCAGGCACAGGCTGGGGAAATGAGTAAACAGAAAAAAAAGGAACCTGACCATTGACAAATACTTTGTCTATAATTCCAAGGAGGATCAAAATATTCAATCTGAAGATGAGGAAGAACAAACTTCTGCATCTAGACTCCAAGAAATATAGATGTTGGGCTCAGGCTATGATAGAGCTCAAAAAAGATTTTGAAAATGAAGTAAGGGAGACAGAAGAAAAATTGGGGAAAAAAAGAATGAGAGATGCAGGAAAAACATGAAAATGAAGTTGGCAGCTTAGTCAAAGAGATCCAAAATAATGTTGAAGAAAATAACATGTTAAAAACCAGCTTAGGTCAAATGGATAAAACAGTTCAAAAAGTTATTGAGGAGAAAAATGTTTTAAATAGCAGAATTGGCCCAATGGAAACGGAGGTAAGAAAGCTCTCTGAGGAAAACAAATCCTCAGAAGTATAATGGAGCTAAAGGAAGCTGATGAATTTAAAAAAAATCAGGACATAATAGATCAACACCACAAGAATGAAAAATTAGAAGAAAATGTGAAATATCTCATTGAAAAAAACAACTGATCTGAAAAACAGATTCAGGAAAGATAATTTTAAAATTATTGAGATACCTGAAATGTCATGATCAGGAAAAGAGCCTTGACCTCACTTTTAAAGAATTCCTACAGGAAAATTGCCCTGATATCCTAGAAGCAGAGGGCAAAATAGAAATTGAGAGAACCCACCAATCTCCCCCAAAAAGAGATCCCCCCAAAAAAACAACCCCAGGAATATTATATCCAAGTTCCAGAACTCCCAAGTCAAAGAGAAAATATTACAAGCAGCCAGAAGGACACAATTCAAATATCAAGGAGCTGCAGTCAGGATCACACAGGACTTCGCAGCAACTACATTAAAGGCTTGTAGGGCTTGGAATATAATATTCCGGAAGGCAAAACGGTTTGGAATGCAACTGAGAATCAACTACCCAGCAAAACTGAACATCCTCTTCCAGGGAAAAGATGGACTTACAATGAAATGGGAATTTCAAATGTTCCTGTTGAAACAACCAGAGCTGAACAGAAAGTTTGACCTTCAAGTACAGGACTCAGGTGAAGCATACAGATTAAAGAGGAGATGGGTAAATTATAAGGGGCTTAATGATGATGAACTTCAAGTATTCCACATAGAAAAATGATACCAATAATACTCATATGAACCTTCTCATTTAATAGAGCCAGTAGAAGGAGCTTTTATAGATTAAACACAGGAGAGCTGAATTTGAAGATATAATGTATTGTAAAAATGGAGTCAATGGCTAAAAAGGGAAATGTACAGGGAGTAAGAGAAAGGAGAGGTGGAATAGGCCAAGATTTTTTTTTTGCAATAATATGGAAGAGGGGGAGAAGGTGAGGGGGAATGAGGGAACCTTCACTCTCATCAGAAATGGCTCAGAGAGGAAACTGCATACCCACTCAATAGGGTATAGACAGCTGGAGAGAAGGGGGACGGGGGAAGGAAGTGATAAAGGAGATGTGAGTGATAAAGGAGAGGGTAGATTATAGGAGAGAATAGTCAAATATAACACATTTTCTATTTTTCTTTTTGCAAGGTGCTGGGATTGGGTGGCCCTTCCGGGACCATGGGGCCAGGTGGCTGCTGGGTCTCTGAGGTAGTATGTAGCTCTTGGCCCCCAGGGCCGGTGCTCTGTCCACTGTGCCACTCAGCTACCCTACAGCATATTTTAGAATAGAGACAGAGTGAAAGGAGGGAGAAAATATAATATATGGTAGTGGGAAGGAATGGAGAGAGAGGGAATTACAATCAACAGCAGCAACTGTGAAAAAATATGGAAGTAACTTCTGTGATGAACTTATGATAAAGAATGTGAACCACCCAAGATGGAGCTGATGGTATCAGAACAGACTGAAACATTTCTTTATTTTATTTCTCATGAGGTTCTACATTTTTGTGGGGGAGGAGGTACTATGTTTACTCATAAACAAGAATACTATAGCAATGTATAAAGTCATATTAACAAAAAAAAAAAGAAACCAGGAGAGATGGGAATTCAGGAAAGCATGGAAGGATTTGCATGAACTAATGCTGAGCAAGATAAGTAGAACCAGAAAAACACTGCACACCCTAACAACAACATGGGGGTGGATCATTATCCTTGATGTACTTGCTCATTCTATCAGTGCAACAATCAGGGACAATTTGGGGCTATCTGTGATAGAGAATACCAGCTGTATCCAGAGAAAGTTGTGGAGATTGAAAAAAAAAAGACCAAAGACTAGGAAAAAAACACATTATCTTATTATGTAATTTCGCTATCTCTTATACTTTATTTTTCTTCCTTAAGGATATTATTTCTCTCTCATAACATTCAACTTAGATCAATGCATACCATGGAAACAATGTAAAGACTAGCAAACTGTCTTAAGTGGGAGGGAAGGGAAGCAAGAATGGGGTAAATTTTTAAAACTCAAAAATAAATAAAATCTTTCATTACAAATGAAAAAATTAGAATTGGGAAAGTGGAAACTAATGACTCTTATAAGACATCAAAATCAAAACAAAATCAAAAGACTGGAAAAACAGAAAAAAATATAAAGTACTTCAGAGGAAAAACAACCAATCTGGAAAATAAATCCAGGAGAGATAAGAATTATTGGAATACCTGAAAGTCATGATCCAAAAAAAAAAGCCTGAACAATATCTTTCAGGAAATTAGTGAATGAAAATTCTCTAATTTCCTAGAACAAGAAGGCAAAATTGTCCTTGCAAGAATTCATCAATCACTGCCTGAAAGAAATTTCAAATTAAAAACTCCAAGAAATAATGCAGTCAAATTTCAGAATTATCAGCTCAAGGAGAAAATATTTGAGGAGAAAGAATTCAAATACCAAGATACAGTCAGAATTATACAGGACAGCTTAAAGAATCAGAAGACCTGGAATATAATGTTCCAGAGGGCAAAGATGTTTGGATTACAAATAAGAATCAACTATTCCTCAAAATTGAGCATAACAGTTCAGGGGGAAAATATAGACATTCAACAAAATAGGGGATTTCAAGCTTTACTGATTAAAAGCCTGGAACTGAGCAAAAATTTGGTCCTTAAATATAAGATTCAAGAACATTAAACAGGGAAAAAATGTAATTCAATAGGATTAAACTGTTTACATTTCTTCATAGGAAGATAATACTTGTAACTCTTGGAAACTGTATTTCTACTACGAAGATTAAAAGGGCTATACTTGGAGTGTTGGTTTAAGTAGATTATAATATAATATTTAAAAAAAATAAAATGGGGCAGCTAGGTGGTACAGTGGATAGAGCATCAACCCTGGAGTCAGGAGTACCTGAGTTCAAATCCAGCCTCAGACATTTAATAATTATCTAGCTGTGTGGCTTTGGGCAAGTCACTTAACCCCATTTGCCTTACCTAAAAAAAATTAAAATAAAAAAAAGGATTATACTGAAAGAAGGGGAGGTAAAAGATAGTAAATAACATCACATAGTAGAGGGAAAGAAGGGAAGACTCAGCACTAAAAGAATCTTACTCTCAAATAATTTGGCTCAAAGAGGGAATAATATATATTCAACTCAGTTTAGAAATTCATCTTACTCTACAAGGAAGTAGGAGGGAAAAGAGGAAAGTAAAAGGAAGGAAGGGCTGATCAAAAAGAGGACAGGAAGGTAGTGGTCAAAAGAAAAATACTGATTAAAGAGGGACAAAATAAAAGGAGAAGGTATAAATGGGGAAAAATAGGATAGAGAGAAATAATGAGTAATCATAATTGAATGTGAGTGGGATGAACTCTCCCAATAAAATGAAAGTAGATAATGGAATGGATTAAAAACCAGAATGCTACAATATGTTGTTTACAAGAAACACATCTGAAGCAGAAAGATACACAGAGAGTAAAGGTAAAAGGCAGGAGCAGAATATATTATTCTTCAGTTGCAAGAAAAACAGCATGAGTAGCAATTCTGATCTCAGACAAGCAAAAGCAAAAATAGACCTAATTAATGGGGGCCAAGATGATGGAGAGAAGACAGGCACAGTTTTAAAGTCTCCTGATCTCTTCCCCATCTATCACATGAAACAAACCTCTTAAAAGAAATCCGAACCAGGAAACCCAGAAAGAAAAGCCAGGAGAGGAAAATCTACCTCAGGATCTGTCTCCCGCAGCAGCCTTGGCTGAGTACCGGCAGGTGAGTCTGACCTCCTAGGGAAGTTCAGCCAGACCAACAGCTGAATCGGAACCGGGAGTCTGAGGGCCCGAGAGCCGGACCTGCTGGATCAGCAGTGGGGCTGGACAAAGGGGGCTTGGGTCCGTGGGGAAGCAGAGGTGCTGGTGTTGGTGCTGTCCCCCTGGAGTTTGGGGAAGGGGCTGTGGGGAGAGGCCTGGTGCAGGAGAGCTGCGGACACCATCCCTGGGCTCCTCAGGTCTGAGAAACTCTTGAGCACACGCCTCCATTGCACTGATGCAAGTTATTTCTGCCTCAGGCCCAGGTGTGTGAGCAAAAGAAGCAGCCCAGCTGAGGAATCACCTCAGACCAGGATAAAGCCCACCACTGATTGAAGGCAAATGAATTCAATAGCTCCAATTCCCTCCCTCAAGCAAAGGGAGAAGGCCTCACAACCAAGGTCACAGACACCCCAGAGAGGGCAACCAGCACCTCCTACTGGCCAGCCAGAGAAACTGCACTCAGTAAAGCCTTTAGAGATCCCAAGCCCAGGTGAACCAGCCCCACCCAACTCAAGGTCTTAGCATAATGAAGAAGGGTCAGCAGAAAGGTGGATCCATAGAAAAATTCCTGGAAGGGAAAGACCCCAACCCAGAGAGACTTGGAACCTCTGAGGAGAATACAATCTGGTCAACAGCACAGAAAGACTTCCTTGAAGAAATAAGGAAGGAGTTTAAAAATCAACTGGAAAATTTGGGGGAGACAATTAATACCTTGCAAAATGAGAATAATTCTCTCAGATCCTCAAATGAGCAAATGCAAAAAGAAATTCTCTCAAAACCTCAATTGGTCAAATGGAAAGCTCTTTCAAAAGTAGAATCGACCAATTGGAAAAGGTTAATGAAGAAAACTCCTCCCCCCCAAAAAATAATGGAGTCTACAGAAACTAATGACTCCACAAGACAGCAAGAGTCAGTTAAACAAAATCAAAAAACAGAAGCAAATGTGAAATACCTCATCAACAAAACCACTGACCTCGAGAATAGATCGAGGAGGGGAAACCTGAAAATTATAGGACTTCCTGAAAACATTGAAGAGGAAAAAAAGCCTGGACTTAATATTACAGGATCTAGTGATGGAAAACTGCCCTGACATCATGGAATCGGAGGGCAAAGTAGTTACTGAAAGAGTACATCGATCCCCACCAGAAAAAGATCCTAAAAGGAAAACACCAAGGAATGTTGTGGCCAAACTCCAGAACTATCAGATAAAAGAGAAAATCCTGCAAGCAGCCAGAAAGAAACAATTTAAATATCAAGGAGCCACAGTAAGGATCACACAGGACCTGGCTGCATCAACTTTAAGGAATCAAAGGGCCTGGAACGAGATATTTCGAAGAGCAAGGGAGCTTGGAATGCAGCCAAGAATTTACTTTCCTGCAAAGCTGAGCCTTCTCTTCCAGGGAAAAAGATGGACATTTAACGAAATGGAAGAATTCTAAAAATTTCTGATGAAAAGACCAGAGCTAAACAAAAAATTTGGATATCAAACAGGAGGTTCAAGAGACACATGAAAAGGTAAAAAAAAAAAAAGGGGGGTTGGTAAAAGGAAAAAAATGCAATCCAGCAAGTTGAAACTGGCTATATCCCAGCATGGGGGGGGGGGGTGTAGAGACTCTCATAAATCCTGAGAATCCTGAGAAATGCAACTCTAACAGAGAGACTATACCTAGCCAGAAATTCTGGACATCCATGACCTATCCATGAGACTGATATCTAATGGGATGTAACTGGCTTTAACTCCACCGGGGAGAAAGACTCTAATAACTCTCAGGAATTTGGACTCTATTCAACAGAATATATTGAACTAGAAGGGACAGACACTCAGAATTTTCTATGACTTAGATAGAATGATCTAAAAAAAAATACACTACCTCCCTAAAAAGGGGGACAGGAAAGAGACGGGAGGAGGGAGGGGATTGAATGGGACAAATCTCATTACACTAAGAGGTACAAAAAACCTATGGTAATAGAGGGGAAGAAGGGAGTAGAGGAGAAACACCTGAATCTTCTTCTCATCATACTTGGCTTAAAGTCAACCTACACATACTCAGTTAACTTATAAAACACCTAACCTTTCAAGAAGTAAAAGGGGAAAAGGGGAGGGGAGACAGAGAAAGGGAAGGGGAGTGGAGGAAATAAGGGGAAATAACAAAAGGAAGGGAAGGAAACAGGGAAAGGGGAAAGTAAGGGAAGGGTGTGATATAGGAGGGCAAACACACTGAAGGGGGTGGTATTCGAAAACAAAATACTGGGGAATATGGATAAAAGGGGGGGGGAAGGGGGTAAAATACAAACAGAGGGAAGATAGCATAGAGGGCAATAAAGAATTAGTAATCATAACCTTAAATGTGAATGGGATGAACTCTCCCTTAAAACGTAAGCAAATAGCAGAGTGGATTAAAAACCAGAATCCTACAATATGCTGCTTACAAGAAACTCATTTGAAGAAGAGAGATACATATAGAGTAAAGGTAAAAGGTTGGAGCAAAATATATTTTGCTTCAGCTGAAGTAAAAAAAGCAGGGGTAGCAATCCTTATCTCAGACAAAGCAGCAGCAAAAATAGATAGCCTTAAAAGAGATAAGGAAGGAAACTTTATCCTCCTAAAAGGTACCATAGACAATAAAGTCATTTCAATATTGAATATATATGCACCCAGTGGGACAGCACCTAAATTCTTAGAGGAGAAGCTGAAAGAATTACAGGAAGACATAGACAGCAAAACTCTACTAGTAGGAGACCTCAACCTCCTGCTATCAGATCTAGATAAATCAAATCATAAAACAAACAAGAAAGAAATTAGGGAGGTAAATAGATTATTAGAAAAATTAGATATGGTAGACTTATGGAGGAAACTGAATGGGGATAGGAAGGAATATACCTTTTTCTCTGCAGTACATGGAGGTTATACAAAAATTGACCATATACTAGGACATAAAAACCTAATGATCAACTGCAGAAAGGCAGAAATAGTAAATACATCTTTCTCAGATCACAATGCAATAAAAGTCATATGCAATACTGGGCCAAGGAGATATAGACCCAGAGCAAATTGGAAACGGAACAACCTCATCTTAAAAAATGAGTGGACCAAAAAACAAATTATAGGAAGAATTAACCATTTTATCCTAGATAATTGGCTGTGTGCAAAGGAGAGTACCATCTGTATCCAGATAAGGAGCTGTGGAGTTTGAACAAAGTACAAGGACTATTCCCTTTAATTTGGAAAAAAAACCCCAGATGTCTTATGGTTTGATCTGGTTACCTCTGAGAATTCTGTTCTCTTTAAGGATATGATTTCTCTCTCATCACACCCAATTTGGATGGAAGTACAACATGGAAACAAAGTAAAGACTGATGGAGTGCTATCTGTGGGGTGGGGGTGGGGGGGAAGCAAGACTGGGGGAAAACTGTAAAACTCAAATAATAGCTTTAATAAAAATTTAAAAAAAAGGAAATGACTTCAGCAAAAAAAATAGACCTAATTAAAAGTGATAAAGAAGGAAAACTACATTTTGCTAAGAGACACCATAAACAATGAAGCAATAACAACATTAAACATATATGTACCAAGTAATATAGCATCTAAATTCTTAAGAGGAGAAGTTAGAGGAAGAAATAGTAAAATTATTATGGGACCTCAACCTACCTCTCTCAGAATTAGATAAATCTAATCACAAAAAAAAAACAAGAAAGAATTTAAGATGAAAAGAATCTTAGAAAATTTAGATGTGATAACTCTCTGGAGAAAACTCAATAGGGATCGAAAGGAATATGCCTTTTTGTCAGCAGTACATAGCCAACTTCTCAGATAATGATGTGATAGAAATTACATGTAATAAAGGACCATGAAAAGATAAATTAAAAATTAATTGGGTCAAACAAATAATAGAAATCAATAATTTATTCTCAAAGGATGACAATAATGAGACAACATTGGGAGACAACAGTTCTTAGGGGACATTTTATGTCTCTAAATGTTTACACGAATAAAATAGAAAAAGAGGAGATCAAGGAATGGGGCATGCATCCTGAAAAACTAGGAAAAGAACAAATTAAAAATCCCCAATTAAATACCAGAAAATATGAAAATAAAGGAGAGATTAATAAAACAAAGAAAACTATTGAGCTAAAATAAAGCTAAGAATTGGATTTATGAAAAAAATCAAGAAAATAGATAAATTTTTCGCTAGTTTAATTAGAAAATAGAGAAGGAAATCAAACTACTGGTATTAAAAATGAAAAGGGTGAATTATCACTAATGAAGAGGAAATTAAATTAATAATCTGGAGCAATTTTGCCCAATCATATGCCAATAAAGCTGACAATCTGAGAGAAACAGATGAATATTTACAAAATTATAAATTGTTCAGAGTAACAAAAGAGGAAGCAAAATACTTAAATCCCCCCAATTCAGAAGAAGAAATTAAACAAGTTACTCTCCAGGGCCAAATAAATTGATAAGCAAATTCTATCAAACATTTAAAGAACAATTAATACCAATACTATATAAACTATTTGGATAAACAGGTGAAGAAGTACTATGAAATTCCTCTCATAACACAATTATGGTGCTAATACCTAAATCAGGAAAAGCCAGAGAAAGAAAATTATAGACTAATTTCTCTAATATGGATGCAAAAATTATACATAAAATAACAGCAAAGAATTTATGGCAATTTAACACCAGAATAGTTACACTATGAGAAAGTGTGATTTATACCAGGAATGCAAGGCTGGTTCAATATTAGGAAAACACTCAACATAATCAACCACATATCAATAACAAAACTAACAGAAATCACATGATTGTTTCAACAGATGCTGAAAGGGGCAGCTGGGTGGTGCAGTGGATAGAGCACCAGCCTTGGAGTCAGGAGGACCTGAGTCAAATCCCGCCTCAGACACTTATTAATTACCTAGCCATGTGACCTTGGGCAAGTCACTTAACCCCACTGCCTTGCAAAAAAAAACTAAAAAAAGAAAAAGAACAGTAGATGCTGAAAAAGCTTTTGACAAAACACAGCACTTATTCCTATTAAAAACCACTAGAGAGCAGAGGAATAAATGGATTTTTCCTTAAATTGAGAAGTAGTATCTAAAACCATCAGCTTATATGAAATGGAGATTAAGTTAAAAGCATTCCCAATAAGGTCAGGAGTGAAACAAGGATGCATGTCCATTATCAATACAATTATTCAATGATGTACTAAAAATGTTAATTTAGCTTTAAGAGAAAGTAAAGGAATCAGAATAGACAGAGAGGAAACAAACTATTATACTTTAAAGATGATATGATGGCACAATTAAAGAATCCTAGAGAATCAACTAAAAAAGGACTCGAAATAATAACTTTAGCAACTCACATAAATCATCAGAATTTCTACATATTACCAACAAAACAAACGTCCAGAGATGGAAAGAGAAATTCTATTCAAAATAACTGTAGATAATATAATTTAGGAGTCTATCTGCCAAGACAAACCCAGGAACTATAAGAATAAAATTACACTTTTCACCAAACAAATAAAGTTAGATCTAAACAAATGGAAAAATATCAATTGCTCATGAATAGGTCAAGCTAATAAAAATAACAATTCTCCCTAAATTAATGTATCTATTCAATTGTCATACCAATCAAACTATCTAAAAATCATATAAAACTAGAAAAAAATCATAAAAAAATTCATCTTGAGGAACAAAAGTTCAAGAATATCATGAGAATTAATGAAAAAATGGCAAAGGAAGGTGATACTAGCTAATAAAAAGTGATGGAGCAGTTGGACAGATTAGGTTCACAAGACATAACTATAATAATCTATTGTCTGATAAACTCAAAGACTAACTTTGGAATAAAATCTCACTATCTGACAAAAACTGCTGGAAAAACTGAAAAATAATATGGCAGAGACCAACATCTCCAACTCTGTATGAAGGTAAAGTGAAAATGGGTACACAATTTAGACATAAAGGGCATTACCAAGAGCAAGGAATCATTTAACTGTCAGATCTATGGAGAGAAAAATTTATAAACAAACAAGAGATAGAGAATATTATGAAATATAAAATAGATCATTTTTATTACATTTAATTGAAAAGTTTTTGCACAAATAAAACCAAAAATACAACCAAGATAAGAAGGAAAGCAGGAAATCGGCAAACAATTTTTACAACCAGTGTTTCTGATAAAGGCCTCATTTCTAAAATACATAGAACTGAGTCAAATTTCTAAGAATACAAGTTATTTCCCCACTTGATAAATGATCAAAGGATACAAAAAGGAAGTTTTCAGATGAATAAATTAAAGCTATCTATAGTCTGATGGAAAAAAATGTTCTATGTCACTATTAGAGAAATATAAATTTAAAAAACTCTGAGATACCATCTCATACCTATCAGATTGGCTAATATGAAAGAAAAAGGAAATGATAAATGTTGGAGGGGATGTGGGAAAACAGACACCAATGTACTGTTGAGCCTGTGAATTAATCCAACTATTCTTAAGAACAATTTGGAACTATGCTCAAAATGCAATAAAACTACATTCTTTGATTCAGTAATGCCACTACTAAGTTTATATCCCAGAGAGATCACAAAAAGGGGAAAAGTATCACATGAAAGAATATTCAAAGCAGCTACTTTTTGTGGTGGCAAAGAACTAGAAATTGATGCAATGTCCATTAATTGGAGAAAGGCTAAACGAGTTGTAGTATAGGAATGTAACAGAATATTACTGCTTATAAGAAATGATAATCAGTTTGATTTCAGAAAAACCTGGACAGATCTGAATGACCTGATGCTGAGTGAGGAAGCAGAGCATGAAAATACTGTACATCTCAGAGATCAAAGACAATTCTAAATGACCTCTTATGAAAAATGCTATTCACATCCAGAGAATGAACTACAGAATCTGAATGCAGAACAAATCATACTATTTTCACTTTTTTAAAATTTGCTTTTTGTTTTTTTCCTTATCTTGGGTTTTTCCCTTTTGTTTTGATTCTTCTTTCACAGTGTAACTAATATGGGAATATGTGTAACGTGAATACATACATATACATATATATATATATATGTATATAACCTATATCAGATTACTTGCTATCTTAAGAGGGAAGAGGTGAGGAAGAAAGCTTTACAGAAACGAAAGTTGAAAATTATCCTCATATGTAATTGGAAAAAATAAAGAAATGGCTTTATTAAAAAAAAAAAGAACAATAAAAACAACAGAAATACTCTATTCCTGAGCAAATAAGCATTAATGCTATATAATGGAAAAAGAATTAAGCTGCAATAAAAGTTCAATATTTAGATTACTTATCAAAACAGGAGAATCTTTTAAGTAATCCAGATCAGTCAGGAAAAAAAAATCTTAGAAACTGAAAAATGTATTGAACATTCTAGACATATACTATCTTATTTAAAAATAGAAAAACTTTTAACACTCTGAAGCTGCCAAACCTAGAATTTATCCTAGAAATGTGCAAAGTTTATAAGGAACTAAACATTCTCTCATATTTTAAAGCTTATTTATAGCTTAGCCCTAAAATGATAAAGTATTTCTCAGAAAGGACTATTTAAAAAAAATAAAGTATTTGTCATCAAAGTCCTTGGCACTGTCAAATCATTCAAAATCATACATCAATATTTTAACAGTTGAAATGATGTTAAAAAAGCAGGATTACTAAAAGCTTTAATACTGCACATTAAGGACCATGGGACCTTTCTGTCTGATGTAGATGAGACCCTTCAATTTTCACTATCTCCTCTTCTCTGAGAGTAACTACGGAACTTTTCTATTTGTTTCCCCCATTTAATATAGTGTTTTGCATATAGTAAGCACTTAATAAATATTTTGTATTCCTTCCAAGTATCCCGGACTAAAATATTTGAAGAACAAACAGGAAAAGTAAACTTTAGGTTCCTGTTAAGTAACAGGGATCTGAACACACAGCTCATGAAACCACTGAAAACACTGCATCACAAGTAATCTAAAAAAAAAGTGAAAGTTTCAATAAAAAAAGATTGAAAACTAAATCTGAACAAATGAAAAACAACAATAAAGTAGTAAGCAAAATAGCTAATTTTTATATAACACTGAGGGATTAATAAAGAAAACTCTTCCATGTCCCCTGAATAACCTCCTTGCATGAAGAACAGTCTATCGAATTGGGATGATGACCAGTCCCAAATCAGTGAGTGTTCCAAGAACTTGGCCAGTTCCAAGGATGTGCAGTTATCACTCTAGGCTGTGGCCACACTTCTCTTGTTATGTAAAACATTGGTATATTGCCTTCTTTGTGTAGAGAATATACTTAAGGCTCACACTGAGAAAGGGAAGTTTGGAATCCCATTTCTACAGAGGATGCTCTATCAGGAACTTTCCTAGTCAGGACCCTGAAAGCTGCTAAGATTCCCATTAGATCTTCATATGTCAGTGCTTCTCAGACTGGTGATGTTCTCTATTCTTAGTTATACAGCTTTAACTCTATCTCTTATTACTGTCAGTGATTTTATAGTGCTTTCCTGAACTGATAATGATTCCTATTCTCATTCATACTGCTTTAGTTTACTGCCTCTTAATACTGTTAAAGAAGTTATTCTGTTCCTATGGTGATAAGGGAAATTGCCCCCTCCCCATTTTGTAATAAATTTTGTCTTTTAGTCTTTCCATTTTAAGGCAAACAGATTAAGTTACTAGCTCAGGGTCACAAAGTTAACGTTTCTGCGATCAAATTTGAATTCTGGTACTCCTAATTCAAAATCAGTGCTCTATCTAATGTTCTATCGAGTTGCCTGAGATGATATCATTAAGGGTCACTAACAATAAAATATATAACCTTAAATAGGACACCAGTGTTCTGTGATTCTAGAAAAACAAAATAATAGTCAATAGCCTCAAATTCATCTTAAGACTTTGGAAAATCAATTCCGATTTCTGCATTTCTGAAATGCTTACAATAGAATTATGGAAACTCTTAGAAATCTTCTAGTTCAATTTGCCTGTTTTATAGATATTAAGGTACAAAGATGAAATAACTTTCACTTGCCACACAACTAAGTAATAACTGATCCATAACTAGAACTCAGGTTTCTTTATTACCAGTCCAGGGTGTTTTCCTTATCATGATGCCTCTAAAAGAAGTCTGGTGCAGAGCTTGAATAGAGAACCCTGATCTTAAATACTTTATCCTCCAACAAATAGACCAATCAGTCAAAAGTACTTCCAAATCAATATTTACCATTGTTAAAGGATTAAGACCTCCAATCTTATCCTGCAAGTCCCACAAGTTTCAGAAAAAAACCAAGCTATAAAAGCCTAATAAGGAGCATTTTAAATGTTTTCAGATGAGGAAATACTTCATGTCTACACTTGTTTGCCTGCAACACTCCAAAACAAAACAAAAACATAAATTTGAATCTGTTACTAAAATGTTTAACCCACATAAATTTTTCTAAGCATTTTAATTCTGGGTTGAATATGCTATGTGATTTATTACCTTAAATGTACCATTTTGATTTTTCATATAAGAAACCAAAAAAATGTCCACTGGAAGAAGTGCTGATGTGATGAGTGCAATTGCCAGGGAAAAAATTGCTGTTATGGTAGAAACAACTTCACTTTCTCGTTGACTTTGGTATTTCCGAACATATACCCAGCAGAATGCCAAAATTGCCTAAAATAAAAAAAAAAGTTACTATAATAACCAGATTCCCAAAGATACACAGATACACATTATTTTCTTTTTAAAAAGTCTTATTTAGTATTTTATTTTTCCTGTTACATATAAAATTCCTCACTGAAAGTAAGCAATTTGAGATGTTATGTGTAAGTCATGCAAAACATTTCCATAATAATCAAGCTATAAAAGAAAATATAGACTTCTCCCAAAATAAAGAAATTTCAAAATAAAATAAAAATTATGCTTCAATCAATACATATTATTCACTTTTTTCAATATTTTAATTTTTCCAACTACATGCAAAGATAGTTTTTAACAATCTTTTTTTTATAAGTTTTTGAGTTTTACTTTTTCTCCCTACTTTCCCTTTCCCCTTCCCTGATAGAAAGCAATCTAATATAGGCTATAAATGAATAACTATGTTAAGATTATATTCATATTAATCATATTGTAAAAGAAACAAATCAAAAAGAGGGAAAAAACTATTAGAGAAAAAAATCCCATAACATATAAAACAAATTTTAAAAACTGAAAAAAATATAAGCTTTAGTCTGCATTCAGAATCCATAGATCCTTCTCTGGAAGTGAATTTTTCACACCATTCACTTCCAGAGAAGGATCTATGGATTCTGAATCCAAACCAAAACTTATACTCTTTGCAAGGTTAAGTGGCTTGCCCAAGGCCACACAGCTAGGTAACTATTAAGAGTGTCTGAGGTCAAATTTGAACTTAGATCCTCCTGACTTCAGGTCCGGTGATCTATCCATTGCCCTACCTAGCTGCCCCTCCATGATAATTTCCGGCATATTATTATTCAGGTTCTTTTTTCTGATCTTGGCTTTAGGGTATCCCAATAATTTGTAAATTATTTTTCCTGGATCTATTTTCCTTTTTCTTTTTAGGCTTTTGCAAGGCAAATGGGGTTAAGTGGCATGCCCAAGGCCACACAGCTAGGTAATTATTAAATGTCTGAGACCGGGTATGAACCCAGGTACTCCTGACTCCAGGGCCGGTGCTTTATCCACTGAGCCACCTAGTCACCCCGTGGATCTATTTTCTAAGTTGGTCATTTTTCCTAAGAGGTACTTTACAATTTTTTTCTATTTTTTTTCAGCCTTTGGTTTGGTTTGATGGAATCTTAGTGTCTCACAGTCATTCATTTCCATTTGTCCAATTCTAATTTTTAAGGTTTTATTTTCTTCAGTTTCCAATTGGTTAATTTTATTTTTCAGTTGGCCAATTTTACTTTTATAATTATTTTTCTTCAATTAATTTTTCATTAACTCTCCCGCATGATTCCCATTTCTTTTCTCCATTTTTCTTCCTCTTTTCTTTTTTTTTTTATTTTGCAAAGCAAAGTAACTTGCCCAAGGTCACTCAACTAATTAAGCATTAAATGTCTGAGACTGGATTTAAACTCAGATCTTTCTCCTGGGCCAGTGTACCACCTAGTTGCCCCTCTTCTTTGGTTTTCAAAATCCTTTTTTGAGCTCTGAGATCAGTTCAGAGGTTTGACATGTAGGCATTTTGTCACTGCTTTCCTCTTCTGAGATGGCATTTTTATTTCCCCTAACAGAATAGTGACTGTCACTGGCTGGTGCTTTGCTTTCCTGGTCATTTTGTCAGTTGAGCTCTGTTCTTGTGGTAGAGGGTATATAGTCCCAAGCTTTTTTTGATGGTTGCTAGTCCCTGGCTTTCCACTCTAGCATTTCCAGTGTTCCCTGCACTAGGGCAGCCCAACACAGCACCAGCTTCCCAGGGTTCAAAACCTTGCTCTTCAAGCAGGAGTTGAGACCCTCAATGCTGGGGGGACTAGCTGCACTGGGGGTAATAGCCTCCTGCTAGTTTCTCAGCAATCTTGCCTACACTGAATTATACTTCTCTTTGATCCATGGAAGACACCTTTTCCTGAAATTCCTCTAAGATATCTCACTGGAAAGTTGTTCACTGATTTTTTTTTGGTGGGTTATGTCACTTTAGGATCTCTTTAGAGGTTTCATTCAAAATTGTTTTGGGAAAAGCTTCAGGAATTTCTGAGTTTTGACCTATCTTGGCTCTGCCTTGGAAGTTCCTGATACATATTATTTTCAAAATATGTGAAAAGTAGCACTCTGCCTGCCCAGAGAGTGACTATGGATTTGTATCATGAGTGTTAAGTCAAATGCACTTTAAGATGGGTGAAGACAACTTATCACTAGCATGGTGCTCCTTTAAACTAGCCTGGCATCACAAGAAATTAGCCAATCTATTTCATGAATGCAACACAATCCCAATCACTGTGCTTCAAAAGGAGGTACCTACTGAGCACTAAACCCTAACATAGCAGCACAATTTAATACCTGATGGATTCATACATATTGCCATTATAGCTAGTTTGAATTTTTTTTTCTCCTCATGTCACTAATCTAAGGGTGTTAATTAACTATTGCTCTATCCTAGAAAGATATTTGCTAATGGAACATCAGAGAGTGATATCAGAAACCAAATTCAACTTGAGTCACTTGATGACAGAAACAGGTTAAGAAGTACAGCTGAAAATTATAGATAACTACATGCAATTAACACATTAAAACACTAGAGTTTGTTTTTTAAACACATTAGATCTTGATGAACTCTTGGACATATATTTGGACGATCTGTCAGAAGGAAGCATAGTAGGAACACGAGTATGATATAAATAATTATATAATGACTTCAAGTCTCTAAAACCTCTTTTAAAGGTGTCCCAAAGCTCCCTTGTTAAATCACTAACAATCATTAACTGTACCTTACCAGACAGGTGCAGTACAGCTTTCTTCCTGAAGGCTAGGCTCTCCACCTCTACCTCTAGCTCTCTTCAAGAGAACAGATGTTTGGGACTTTCATTTGATCCATGGGGTTTTTATGCCATTAAGCTATTAATGTCCCAATGACATAAATGAGAACATTAGCCTAAAATTTAGTGGAAATAAAGTCACAGTCCAGAAACTGTCTTTATTTTATGGGCTGTCTTTATTCTATGGCCTGAGCTACCTTTATTCTACTACTTCAATATACCCTAATAAAATAAAATAAATAGAACTATAAACTAAGAAAAATAAGTTTTTCCTCCTGATAATGTATGTCTATTCAATAGCACTACCACCTATAATCTTGGAAGATTAAGACCAAGTCCCATTTTCATACAGTTGTACCAATTCTTCCAACACAGCATCTCTTTCACTTATCTCCTTCCTTTATACTCTCACAACCACCACCAACACCACCATATTTTGAATCCTCATAATCTCATGGTTAGGTTGCCACAACAGTATCCTAATTATGTTCTTGCCTTCTTCAGTCAATGTATCATGGTCACTGCTGCCTGATTAATCTTTTGAAAACATTCCTGATCAGGTCACTCCTCTAACCATATACCCAATTGCTCCTTGACATCTATTTAGGAAAACCTTCAAATTCCATTCCTTCATACAAGGCTAGAAAGGCAATTTAGAACAAAACTATTGAGTGTAAGATCTTCTACTAGTCATCTGCATAAAACCTCTAAACTAATCTACTTTAAGAGTTGTCATTCTCTTCTTCCTCCCCCCTAATGCTCCCCAAAATGCTACCTACCCCACTCCTCCACCTATCTAACTTCTACTAACAGTCTGTCAGTGTCATTTTCCCACAGTACCTTGCTTTTCTACACTTCAGTCCACAATAACCTAATCTGTGAATGAAAAAACATTTATTGCTTGTGATACACTTTGGTGATTATCTCTGGTCTTGTGATCTCTTTTAGGGTTGCTGCCACTATTATTAAACTGTTAAAGTTCATCCTGTCTTAACTCCTACTAGATAAGCTAAGGTCAATCATACCTTATACTTCTTTGTAATCTTATTCCACCAAGTAGAGAGCTCTGCAAACAATAAAAAGTATTTAATTATTTGCTAATTAAACTATTCATTTTAGAAACAAGTCATATCCTATTCTGGAAAGGAATTATTTCTAAATTCGAAAATTGGTTAATTTAATTCCAAAAAAATCAGTATGAAAAGGGAAATCAGTATGAAAGGGAAGTAAATTATCAGTAATAGTATAAAGTAGCATTTGCTTTATGTTAGAAGATAATGCCTGGGGTGGCTAAGTAGCGTAGTGGATAAAGCACCGGCCTTGGAGTCAGGAGTACCTGGGTTCAAATCTGGGCTCAGACACTTAATAATTACCTAGCTGTGTGGCCTTGGGCAAGCCCCTTAACCCCATTTGCCTTGCAAAAACCTAAAAAAAAAGACAAATGGGCCCAAATCCCATTGACAATTACTCTTTGCAAAATCTTGAAGAATAAATCTGAGCCTTAATTTCATATGGAAAAGTGAAACTACACACACACACACACACACACACACACACACACACACACAAATCCTATTTCCCCTTAAAGGTTATTATAAGCATCAAATCAGATAGAGATAGGCCTAAAAGCTCTTACAATCTTAGTAGCATGTCAATTCTGTGGTAGTTATCTTCACATGCATATGTATCAAAAAATGGGCTAGCTCAGTCTCTACCCTAGTTGAGAAGGTCTCTGTAAGGTGAATGCTGGGATTTCATACTACATATAGTTTACTTAATTTTTAGTTGTGTTTTTTGGAATGTATATTATTGAACATGGATTTTTTTATACAAGAAAATGTGCAAAAGTTGTAGCTCTTAAACAGCATATTTAAATGATGGAGTTATTGTGGTGATTGTAAGCCTAACGAAATTCATCATTTCATTTATTTTTTTAGACAAGCTCAATCAGAGAATGTTTTTCTTGATTGGACATGTTATAAGGGTTTGGTTTGGTTTTTTTGAGTTGGAGCAAAATCTTCTGACTCTATCCCCCTTCATCTCATGCTGAGCTCTACCTTATCACTCAGGTCTTATGCTATTATTGTCTTCTTGACCCTTGCCTCAAATGATGAAATGGTTTTACTCCATCTTTATCATGGGTAATTTCTCAACCTAAACAAGCAATCTCATTCCATCTATTTTCTCCTCTAGCAAACTACTCCCCTCTGTCATCACTACTGTATCACTTAGCTTTAACCTCACAATCCATTATCTCCTTTCCTCCCTCACTTACAGACATGTCTATGACTCCTTCATCCTCAAAAATAATCATCCGATACCTCTACCATCCTCACTATCATTTTAGGTCTCTTTCTGCCCTTTTGACTAAACTCCTTGAAAAAGTTTTCTTTAATAGGTATCTCCACTCTCTCTTCTTACTCTTAATTTCTTACAATCTATCCCCCCAACCTCACTGTTCCACCAAAACTGCTCTCTCCAAAGTTACCATGGATCTTTTAATTCCAAATTATTTTATTTGAAGACTTTCCGATACAGCATTGACCTGACCTTATTTCCTAGGTGAATTAAACTGGATAAATCCCAGACTCCATCATGGAAAGTGTACAATAGTATCTAGTAAAAAAAATACAAGACTTTATTTGTAACTGCAGCTTAAGATTGTCTGACAAAAGTGGGCAAAATTAACTAGGAGACTAAAGCAATAGCATAGAGAAGAAAAAAGTACAGGAGAAAGTTTTGAAGGAAAAGGTTTTCATATTTAACAGGAAAATGAGTCCCAGGATCATAGTGCTAAAATTCTTAACCTGGAATCCATGAATATATTTTAATATTTTGATAACTGCACTATGATTCTATGCTTTATTTTGTGAATTTAAAACCCTATTCAGAGAAGGTATCCATAGGTTTCTCCAATCTACCAAAGTGGTCAATGACACAAAAGAATCTATGATTCACCTAAAAAAAAATGTTCAAAGATTCTACAAATTCCCATTTGCCTCGCAAAAAAAAAAAAACCTAAAAAAAATTATCTATGATTCAGAATATCCCAAAGGAAAGTACACTACTTAGGAGAAAAGGAAGTTTCTTTTTTTTGTGGTTTGTATCGACCATGTCAACCACAGGGTCTGGCATTTAGAAAGTCCTTAGTTGCTTTTTTTTTTAATATTTTAAGGATGATGAACCACATGAGGCAACTAATTGAAACCTCTCCATTTTACAGGTTGAAAAAATGAGTCAAGTGGCTTTCACAAGATTGCAGGCTAAGGAGGAATTAGAAGTCAGGTATGGCAAGCATATCATTTTATACACGGGGAAAAGCCAAACTCTGAGAAAATAATCAATTAAGCATCTAATAAGCAACAGGCACTGTTCTAAAAAAAAAAAAAGGGAAGGGGGCAGCTAGGTGGGCAGTGGAGTCGGGAGGACCTCAGACACTTAATAATGGCCTAGCCCTGCGACCTTGGGCAAGCTACTTAACCCCACTGCCTTGCAAAAAACAAACAAAACAGAAACGCAGGGAAGTTCGGCTCCGGTCCCTGGACATCAACGCAACATTACTGAGGAGGGCTGAATCTGATCCAAGTGTAAAATAGAAAATATAAAATATTCAAGTGTCATTGGAAAAGATATAAAATATAAAAAAAAGACCCCCCAAGACACACCCACAATGCAAAATAGATCACGTCACTTCGAGACCTTCCGGCACCCATGGCTACTTAGGGGTGGGTGCCGCTGTAAGGTCCCCCCCAAATGCCCGGGCCCCGGGGGTCTCGGTGGTGCGCGTCTGTAACCAGAGAACTCCGGGGGGCTCGGGGCTCCCTCCGCGATCGCGCGCGTTCGACGTGCTTTCTTATGGAGCCGCGGGGGCGCGCTTCGGCGGGCCGGCAGCCCCCCGCCCCGGGGCGGCCCCGCTCCCCTCCCCCCGGCTCCGGGCACGGCCCGGGAGGCCTCCCGGCAGCCCCAACGGCGGCGGCGGCAGCGGCGGCGGCGGCGGCGGCGCCCCCTCCTCCTACCAGCAAGAGCAGCCCGAAGATCCACCAGCCGATCACCAGCTCCGCGTAGGCGGACCCGCTGCCCGCCGCCGCCGCCGCCGCCGCCGCCATCTTCGCTTCCGGTCCGGGAATCCCCCCGCGAGCCGCCCCGAGGGTCAGCGGCCGGGGGCGTGGCCTCCGGGCGGCGAGCGGCCCGGCCCTCTAGCGTCCCCTGCCGACGGAGCCCCGCGGGGACTGGGGGCGGGGAGCGGAAGGGGTGGGCCCTGGGCTCGCCGAAGCGGTTACGTCACAACCCCTCCCCCTCCCCGGGCCGCGCTCGCCCCCAGCTGGCGGCTGGTGATGCTGCGGGGAGCCACGGCCCGGACGGACCCGGAGTCTCCAGGAATGAAGAAAGTGTCCCCAGCGTCCCATCGCTTCACAAGTGTTTCCCTTGCAGCCACCCCGTGGCCACAGGTGATGCAAGCACAGTCCTAGGCCTTTCACAAGGGACCGAATGGAAGCCCTTTCTCGGGATCACACACCCTGCCCTTTCAAGTAGCCTCTTGCTATTGGACAGCGTGTGGATAGTGTACAGGGGCGGGGGCATCAATAAGCAAAATTTATAATCACTTAAAGTGAGAAGTCAAAATGGTCTTAGACGTGACCTCATTTTACAGATGAGAAAATTAAGCGGAGCTGAGCTGCTGAATCAAGTGGCCCAAAGACTTCCACTTTGTGCTCATTCTCCTTGATCTCTTAGATGGACATTCAGGTTGAAAATTAAATTCTTTTATTCCTCAGATCATTACTAAGAAGAAAAGTATTCATCTATAAGAAAATATTTATAGCAGCGCTTTTTTGGAAGTAGATTCTGATTCTAATGACTTAGAAATAAAGGAGATGCCCAGTCGTTGGACACATTATGGTATATGAATATCCCAGAGGTCAATTTACCTTATTAATGATAGACCAATCAAATTATCAAACAGCCCTTTAAAGAATTTGACAAAATGCTAAAATTCAGTTGGAGAAACAAAACATCTAGAATATCAAGGGAAATAATTGAAAAAAAGGTAGGAATTAAGCACTTCCAGTCCTTAAATTATGTTATAAAGAACAGCTGCCATTTGTTAATGGTTAAAAAGAAGTAGTTCAATGGAACAGAATAGATGAGAGAATTAGAAAAACTGGATGGGGCTGCTAGGTGGTGTAGTGGATAAAGCACCGGCCTTGGAGTCAGGAGTACCTGAGTTCAAATCCGGTCTCAGACACTGAATAATTACCTACCTGTGTGGCCTTGGGCAAGCCACTTAACCCCATTTGCCTCGCAAAAACCTAAAAAAAGAAACAAACACTGGAACTTAATAATTCAGTTTTTGCATACCCCAAAACATAAATTACTAGGAAATGCTTAACATTTGATGAAAACTGTTGGGGGAGATTGAAAAGCAGTCTTGGCTATATTATTAGTTTGGGTTTTAGACCAATATATTATGCCACATTCCAAAGTCAATTTAAAATGGATATTCTTTTCCCAGCTATGGATAGGAGATGTATTATTGCTAACCAAACATGATAGAGAAGCAAGATTAAATACTTTTAATTAAATTACATAGAAGATTTTTCACAAACAAAATGCATCTAAAGTTAAGTGAAGTACTTAAATAGGAGAAATTTTATACCAAGTGTTTCAGATAAGGATTTGATATTCAAAACTATAAACAAAAGATACATAACACTAAAAACTCCAATAGAAAAGTGGTCAAAAGATTTGGAAAGAACAATTCTCAGAAGAACTGAGAACTCTTAATATTTGTATTAAAGAATGCTCCAAATAACTAATAATAAAAGAGATGCACATTAAAGCAATCTTAAGATTTCATTTCACACTCAGTATGTTGATAAATATGACAAACAGGTGAATACTCAGTCAATGCTAGGTTTGGGGGGAGAATTAAAAGAAAACAGGCACTTTCCAACATTGTTGGAAAAACTGTGAATCAATTCAACCATTCTGGGATGTATTTGGGAATTAGGCAAATAAAGAGACTAAAATGTTAATACCCTTTGATTCAGAGATTCCTTTAATAGGAGTTTAATCCCAAAGGAGTCACTCATATCCACCCAGATATTTATAGCAGCATTTTTAAAATTAGCAAATAACTGAAAGCCTATTAATGCCCATCAGTTGGGGTATGGCTAAATAAAATGTATTACATGAATGTAAGGTTATATGTTTTATAAGAACTAAGTTGAAAATACAGAAAAACAAAAATAATGACTTACATGAACTGATGCAGAAAGAGCCAAGCAAAGAGAATATACAAAAGGAAAACAACAATGCAAATAGAACAACTACCACAAAATAAGAGTCCATTTTGCAAAATTGCAAGAACAAGAATGGCTCCAAAAAGAGAGAAATTAAAGATACTGTCACCTCATTCCTTTGAAGATGGGAGTAGTCTATCAGTTGGTGCAATGCATACATTTTTAAACTTTTAAAATATATTTATAGGCTTTCCTGGTTTTTTATATTATATCTTCTTTCTTAAAAACTTTATTTCTGATTTGGGATGCCAATAAAAAGGTATTTTTTCTAAAAAAAATGGAATGTTACAAAATTACAGAGAACAAGCATGTGACCTCAAAACAGAGAAATCATCCCCACCACAGCTCCTTTGGGATAAAATGTACAAAGGTATAGAACATTATGTATATTTTAGACATTTCAATAATTTGATCAGTTTTGATGATTTTTTAATCTTCTGTATTTTTTCTTTTTTCTTCAAAACTAATCTTTGTTATAAGAAGGATATTTGAAAGGGTTAGGAAGAAAGATTCTGGAAGAAATTTTGATTCTATAAAAATATTTTAAATGTATTTTTCTAAAGAAAAAACTTGCTCACTTGTAAGCAGTTTAGCACAATATTAGATAATAATGATAATCTAAGCCTAATTTCAGTTTAAGAGGAAGTAAGTGTGGTATCTCAATTATCTAAAATTATGTATTATCTCATATCCAGTTATGATATTAACTTTGTGATCTCTGGTATTTTTCCACATCAACAGTGGTTGCAAAATGTCTGTGACTTATGGTATAATGGAACTAGGATCTAATTCCATCTGTATCTCCTTAGGTAAGTCATTTAAGTATACTGGGCCACAAATTTTTCATCTGCAAAATGGGGAGAGTTGGTTTAGATAACTTCAAGGTTTTCTTCTAACCTTAAAATTCTATAAATCTAGATTCACAACTGTATCCATGGAGAAAAATTTGTATGAGTTCATATTAACACCATACTCTGTCATGCACAGTGATTACAGTGAAAAGGAATGAGCATAAACTTCCTAGAAGAGATAATGTTGAGGTATAATGTCCTAAGATTGCTTACAAAATTCTACATATAGAAGGTATAAAATAGAAGAAATTAAAGACCTTTTGGGGGGCAACTAGGTGGCACAGTGGATAGAGCACCAACCCTGGAGTCAGGAGGACCTGAGTTCAAATCCAGCCTCAGACACATAATAATTACCTAGCTGTGTGACCTTAGGCAAGTCTCTTAACCCCATTGCCTTTCAAAAACTTAAAAAAAAAAGGAGGCCTTTATTTAGCCTTTGAGGTGGAGCTCATTAAAATACCATATTTATAAAATTGATTACATCTCATTTAACATTCAACAAGAATGTATGCCTCTCCCATTCCACAGGGACAAAGGAATATAGAAAGAAAAATGAAACAGCAAAGAACAGTTAAACAGAAAATTAAATACAAAATATTACAAAGTAGATAGTAATTTCTCTGGGAGGGGACACTAGCAACTGGAGGGTTAAGGAAAGGCTTCTGGTAATAGGTGGTCCTTGAATTTAACTTTGGGAAAAACTAGAGGTAAGGAGTATATTCCAAATGCTAGAAAACTCACTTAGGTAGGAAATGGAATATTTGGCATTCAGTAAATCGTGATTTGGGCAGAAGATAAACTATATGAAGAGTAATTTGCAATAAATCTAGAAAAGTAGACTGAAGCTAGATTGTTCGTAGTGTTAAAGACCTAAAGCAGGTTTCTGTATCTCCTTTATGGTATGTGGGCAACATCTTTGGACTGGCTACTTGTTTGTTCACTGGCATTTCCTTGAGGATGAATTATTGAATCAAAAGATTCTGGATGGTTACTTTGACCTAAGTCTATTTTAGAGTTGAGTGGCACCCCAGAACAAATCTTCAAAAGACTAGGGAGCTGTGCATGTACAGAAGATAGAGATCAGAATTGGGTTCCTAAGGGAGGAAGAACCTGCCCTTCTAAATATTTTCCCCAGAAAAATATTTTGCTTTAAGGATGGCAGCAAAGAGGGGAAAAAAAGAGCTCTCAGAACCAGCCTTCTGGAAAGAAAAGGAATTCCACCAGAGATCCCAAATCCAATTTCTTTTGAAGAAAAGAAGGGCAAGGTAAATCACCCTTGTCTACAGTGATCTGAGGAGCTCAAAAAAAATACAATTTAAAAAAAATTATCTCCAAATAGCTTCTTCATTGTTCTGTTATCATAACTTTATACACTTTCCCACAACTATTGGCATCCATATAAATATCATAGTGTTCTTGCTTTGAAACCTTTAATAGGAATTCATTGGTACCTTCTATTTTGTCAGGTTTTCTGATCTCTCTGTTCTCTTCTACATTTAGAGAGAGATAGCTCCCTATTCTTCTGTCTACTTTTTAATCTATTACAGTGCTATGTCTGGCCATTTGTCACTTCCAGAGTACCTCGGTGGTTATCTTTCTACTCCTTCTGATTAACCACGTGAGAAAAAATACCTTGCACTCTTTCTATTATATCATGTTTCATACCTAAGTGACGAAAAATTATGAACTAAAAGCAGTATCCAAGTTCTTAGTATACTGTTTATGTCCTTTGTTTTTGAAGTCCAGCAACATCATGGGTGACATCCTAACTTGTGGGTAAACTGGATTTAAGTGAAACAGAGTTCCATAAATTCATCATTCTCACTCTCTCTTCCAGAATTGTTCAAGTCCAGTGGCAGAACAAAGATAAATGTTAATGATTCAGGATGATTGGGTGATCTTGGTATCTTCATGTCTTGACCAAGCTCTAACTGCTCCACAGCATCTGCTTCAGCCTCTTTCATGGCCATTGGAACAAATCTCACTACCCCATTCCACTATCTTTATATGCTTGGGGTAGGCATCCTCCTAAATTCACCAACAGATTTAAGGCCTCAGTTACCCTCAACCTGGTTTAACCTGTTTGCCAAAGTTTTATCAGGTTGTGGCCCCTGTGAATACTACAACTTCTTGTAGTCATAGGTGAGAGTTGGGTGAAAGCTGGACCCCAAAGGTGGATGAGCAGCCCTGAAATGGACTTGGCAGACTCTTAAATCAGAGATGTGAGTCTTCTTGGAATGCTCCATATACCTAAGTATACTAGCTTAAGGACAGATGAGGATAGCTAAGTCAAAAGGGACTAGATCTATCTCTCTCATTGGAATGTCAATAATAGTTACCTTATATAGGACTTTAAGGGTTTATAAAGCATTTTACAAATGTTATCTGTGAATTATTATTATCCTCATTTTATAGATGAGGAAAGTGGGGCTTAAAGAGATTCAGTGACTCACATCAAAACCCCCAATAAATGTCTGAGGTAGAATTCAAAGTCAAATCTTCCTTAATCCAGGTCCATCCAGCATACTAACACCTATACCAATAGCTATCTACAAAAGATGTCAGCACAAATAGTTACAAAAAAAAGGATCAAAATATTGGGAAATCAGATCAACTCTCTAGTATTTCCTTTATTTTCAATTTGATATAGCACATACTTCCAAGCTCAAAATTCCTTGCTCTATCACTTATTCTTCCTATTTGTCATCCCATTGGAGTTCAGCTTTCCATAGATACCATAGAAATAACCCATTCTAGCTTTTTAGTTTATCTTTGTTCTTACAACTCCCTCCTCTTCTCTGGGTGAGTGACTTTTATCAAGTCACTTTTGGTTTTAGTTTTGATGAAACATGATGATGTCTTTGAAGCATAAAGTTTATAATCAGATCATAATAACAGGAAGCAGAGAAGAAATAGAATTTGGAGCAACAAAGTACAGTTAGTTAATCAAGAAATAATGGTGAAGTTTGGGTATTTATACAATGTTTTTCAAGGAATTTGGAAGATCTAACATGCATAGGCATATCCAAGTTTCTGCAAGAAACTGAGTACATCATATTCTGTTGAACTGCATATATAACAAATCCTTTTTATGTACCACAATATACTCTTCTGTTCAATTCCCCAAATTCATATTTTTTTGAATCATGCTCATATTGGTATTGACCTAACACATCTGAACCAAACTGCTTCCTCCTTCACCCTTCATTCAATATTATGTCAACAAATCTTAGCAGTCATGGAAAACCTATGAACCTCTTCTTAGAATACTGTTTTTAAATACATAAAATACTGTTCAGTTGGGTCCAACTCTTTGTGACCCTATTTGAGGATTTCTTAACAAAGATATTCAAGTGGTTTGCCATTTCCATCTCCAGCTCATTTTAAAGATAAGGAAACTGAGGTAAACAGTTAAATGATTTGCCCAGGGTCATACAGCTAGTAAATTTCTGAGGGCAGATTTGAACTCAGGCAGATGAGACTTCCTACTCCAGACCTGGCACGATTTCCTATACCACCTAGCTGTGAATTATAATTATGCAAAAATGCAAGAAATACTGGATAATAGACCCAACCTGAAGTCATGGAAACCTAAGTTTGAATTCTGCTTCTGACTTATACTAGCTTTGTGACCATAGGCAAATCACTTAACCTCAGGATCACTAGGCAATGCTCAAGTAATAAACAGCATTTATAGTGTTTTAGTATTTGCAAAAGAGTCTCTCTCTGTGACACTAAATTACTGGCAAACTGCCAATATGCATTGGCAAAGATTGTTTCCACACTCAGAATTCTCTATTTGGATGAAATCAAAAAAACCTAAAAAAAAAAATACCATGTTAAATGTACTCAGAATTTAATTTATTTTCACAAATAATGAACTGGATGACTCCTTGAACTATCTTTTTTTCCCCTTAAAACTATGTCTTTGGTGTATCATTATATACAAGATGAGTCTCTGCAGTATTCATATTCAAAATTTAAACTTCTCCAAATTGAAATGGGGTTGTCTTGTTATAGTTACTGTCAAAAACACAAGTATGAACTGGACCAAAAGTAACAATAATGTAAACCTATTAAATTCCCTTTTCATGTAAGATGAGAGGCAATGTGCTAAAGAAGAAAAGGCACTGGGTCTAGTCAGGATGAAATAGGTTCAAATTCTGCTTTGAACACATTGCTATTTAACCTTGTGTCAGTCATTTAATCTCTCCGAGTTTCAACTATTAAACAAGAGTAATGATGCCTACAGTACCAATCTCAAAGGATTGTTGTGAAGCTCAGATGAAAGTAGAATACTTCATAAACCTTCAAGTATTATGTAAATATTAGCTCTTAATTCTCAGTCATTTTAGCATTCTATAGCATAGGAATATATTTGTAGGCAAGTAATATAACTTCTTCCCACCCCTTTCCTGGCTGCCCAAAACTCATCCCCAAGAGCTAGAGCATTGACCACCACCCTACTTTAGCCACCCTAGAAAGCCTTGTTTGGGACCTCTTGTTTACAGGACTGAAATAAAATGCTAGTCACTAATTTGTTTCTTTTCAGTGAGATATAGAATCAAAACATCTTACCATCTGTATTCCTTCCAATAGAGCAACTAGATGATGCAGTGGTTAGAGCACTGGCCTTGGAGTCAGGAAGACAGGAGTTCAAATCCAGCCTCAGAAACTTGACATTTAACAGCTGTGTGAGCTTGGGCAAGTCACTTAACTCTGATGACCTCATATCCAGGACCATCTCCAGTTGTCCTGATTCATATCTGGTCACTGAACCTAGATGACTCTACAGAAGAAAGTGATACTAGTAACTTAGCACAGCACATCCTTACTCAAATCCAAATCATGTGCTTGTCATTTCATCACCTCCCTTGATGTCTTAATCTTCTTCAAAAATGAAGGACTAGGGCAGCTAGGTGGCGCAGTGGATAGAGCACCGGCCCTGGAGTCAAGAGTACCTGAGTTCAAATTTGGCCTCAGACACTTAATAATTATCTAGCTGTGTGGCCTTGGGCAAGCCACTTAACCCCATTTGTCTTGCAAAAACTAAAAAAAAAAAAAAAATTAAGGACAAAACATTATTATCATCATCATCATGCCTTCCAGTTCCTCCTGCCCTTCTAGGCTGTAACATAGGGACCTCTACCTGTACAGTGGAATTTTCTTTTATGTTTTGACTCCCCCCAGATAAAGTAAAAACCTTGAAATAGACTATAGTACTTTTTTCTTCTATCCAGTGTTTGGATCACAGAAAGACTATAATAAATGCTTTTTTTTTTATTCATTCTTTGAGTATGTTTCCCTCATTTAAAAAGGAAGGGGTTTAGCAGAAATCTAAAAAGATGGTAGAATGAGAGAGCATGAAAGAAATGGAATTCTCAATCCTCCCACAAAAATACATCTAATATAAATAAATAAATAATACAAAATATGATATCAAATAAATATATAAATAAATAAATGGAGTAAATTTTATAAAAAAAAGGGAAGAATGGGAAAACAGAAAGTCCATTTGATGCTCATTCTGTGACTTTCCTGACTCAGAGTTCAGTCCTCTATCTACTAAGTCAAACTATCTCTCTTAATGACAAATGACCAAACAACAGAGGGGAATCCTCCAACAAGATAAAAACAAATATTATAGAATAAAGTATTCTAATGAGAAATTATCAGAAGTTAAAAATTAAAAATTAAACTTAACAATAGTTCAAGAAGCTATTAGACCAAGCACAAGACATAGCAAATTGAATAACAAAACTTTTTAAAGAAAATTGGATCTGATGTCCACTTAAAAAATTAAAATCTATTGGTTGCTGTCCTTCATCTTCAAAGAGGACCAAAATGACATTCCTATATTAGGCACAGTGTGTTCAACTGTGACATGTCACCTCAATATGAGGTTGGAGGGTTCTACCACAGGTTGGGCACAAATAGTCCACAAGAATATTTGGAGTGGAGATGGCTCTAAAATTGTATATCCCATATTTCTTTTGAGCCAGTGCAATTCTACTTTGCTCACAGAGCAGTACCTTCTTTACACAGGTATGCCATACTGGACAATCCTGTGTCACTATCTCCAGTGTCTCACAACTGATTTCAGAATGTCCTATTGCTTCTGCGGACCTCAGTGTGAGTACTTGCTTTGTATGAGTTCTTCATAAAAATAATAGATGTACATTTAGCATTTGAATAACGTGTCCAGTCTTTTAGAATTGCCCTCTCCATAGTAGATTTTGAATGCTTGACAATTTAACTTAAGAAAGGGCATCAGTGTCTAGTAGCACCTTATCTTGCCAGGTGATTGTCAGAATCTAAGACAATTCAGTTGGAAGCAATTCAGCTTCTTGGAATGACACTAGTTTACTATCCAGGTTTCACAGGCATACAAGTATAAGGGCAAATCAAAGACTCTGTAGACCTTTAGTTTGGTAAACAGTCTCATACTTATTCTTTCCCATACTCTTCTTTAGAGCCTACCAAACACTGACTATAAGTGTGTCAACCTCATCATCTATGCATACATACCTGGAAAGTATACTGCCGAGATAAGTGAACATATCTGCAGCATTTAGAATATCTCTATTTGATGTAATGGAAGGTTCCACATATGAATGGTATGGTGCTGGCTGGTGGAGAACCTCTGTTTTCTTGGTATTGATTGTTAGGCAAAAATCAGTACAAACAGCAAAGAATCAGTACATGCTTTGTTGCATCTCAACCTCAGGGGCTGCATTGAGTATATAATCATCTACAAACAAAAAAATCACCAACTCTTCCTTCACTTTATTTTTGGCTTAAAGTCCTTTCAGAATAAACAATTTACTGCACTTGGTAGCTAATATGGATGCCATTTTTATCATAGATGAAAGTATCTGACAGCATTGCTGAAAATAATCATGCTAAAAAAAAAGCATGAGATCAAGTACACCCCTTTGCTTTTTTCCAGTGGTTACTGGGAAGGGCAAGTGCATTACCAATTATTCAGAACCTGTGAAAGCAAGCCTTCATGGAACTGATGTGCCATGCTGATAAACTCCAGATTATCAAATTTTGCCATAATTTTTCATAAACCCTCATGTCAAAGACCTTTGGTCAGATTGACAAATGTGTACAGACCTCTGTTATGCTCCTGACATTTCTTCTCGAGTTATGTTGGGCACCAAACACCATATTAACTTCCTCAACCCTTTCTGAAGCCAGATTGGCTCTCAGGCAGATGATCATCTTTCAAATGAAGGATAAGTCTATTAAGGAGAACTCTGGCAGGAATCTTGCCAGCAATGACTAAGAGACTCCCCTATAATTGCTACAGGACCACCTGTTTCGTTTTCATTTATAGGGACAGGCATCCTTGAATTCCTGGAAGATAACTTCCTCTTACCATATAATCCAGAATATTTCTGTCAGCTTTTGTAAATCTCCTGTAATTGAATCAGCATCAGGCATTTTGCAATATGAGAAGAACTAATGGCATTCAAAAACCTCTTCAGTTGGAAATTTGGCTTCGACCTGAGGTGTATAGTCAATGGCTTCAGCATCAATTGATGGTAATCTGTTGAGAACCTTATGGAAGTGTTCAGCTTATCTCTCCAGGATCATATCCCTATCACTAATCAGAGTGACTCCATAATCATTGAGTAATTGAGATACACCATAAGTCTTTGACCCATATATAGCCTTCAGAGCATCATAAAAGTGCTTTGGAGTATTATTATAAGAATTATATCTGTCCATTTCTTTACACTTCACTTGCACTTTACTTTTGAGGAAGTTAAATTCTTCCTTCTTAGAAAAGCACAAACTATCCTGCTGGCAAACCCTGTGACATTCTCATTCTTCATTAAGCAACTTCAGAATTTCCCCATGATTTTTAGCAAACCAAGTTTGATGTTTGCAAATGTTCTGACCCAGATCAATAAATACTAAATATCTGAAAGCTTCCTACTTCTCTGCTGTTGTCAGCTGTTGCCAACAATGTTTTGGCTTGCCTTTCATTCAGAGAGACTCATTTTATCTTGGAGTTACTGCTTTTGTTGAATGAGAATGCTTAGCTTGTAGAGGATAAGTCTATGCTCAGTCCAGGACTCTGCACCACATGTTAGTTTTTTCACTCTCACATCCTGTCTGTCTCTTCTCTTTAGTCTATTAAATTTTATTGTTTGCTACAAGGTTTCATCTATGAAGTTTTATTGCATTAGGGTAAATTGAGGATAGTGTTAATAATAAGATCATGAGATACACATTCTTTAGTAATAAGCAAACTTTGTTGCTATTGTTTCCTACTTCATTCCTCCTCTAGGACTCCCTGCCTTGTCTGATAGACTGTGCCTACTCTGAAAAGTCCCACAGATTTATGTTTGTACTCTTTTGGCACATTGGTGATAAAGGCCTTCAAGTCTTCATAAAATTTTTCTTTGACTTCATCAGAGTTCTTTATGGTGGGAATATACACTCTATTGATGGTAGTGTGGAGCCTTTCTGTAAGTGATAATCACATTGTCAGGAGCCTGTCATTCACTCCTTTTGAGAAGCACACATGCTTGTTGATTAGATTAGTTTTAAGTGTGAAACTTGAACCAGCTTCATGGCTTTCTCCATCACTGTGGCCACTCCAGAAAATTATGTATCTAGTTCCAACTTTGGTAAGTGAGGTGATCTATATTTGTCAGCCTTATTTCATTATATGATACCTGCTGAGTTCTCTTATGACAAGAACTTTTCATCTTTCAGCCCTACTGGATTTTATGTCATTTATAGGCATTCCATATATTGATGGTATGTGGAATCAATTTCACAAAAATTTTTGTACATTTTGTGTATTTTGATGGAAGGATATAATTCCCACCTGCTGCAATAAGCAGGCCAACATTGAGTGAGGCAGACAATTTTTAAGGCACCTCCTTTAAAGAAAACCCTCAGAAACTCAGAATCCCTCTGCTGCTTCAGTCCAGGGAAGAGATAACCCTATGACCTGGACTGCCTGTGTTCAGGGGTATAGCTACCAATGTATCTGTACCTTGTGTGGAATAAAAATCCCCTTAAAAATATAGAGACTCCTCTGAGCAAAAAAAGAAAGTTTATTTTTTCTTTTCTTGATAAAAGGGCACACTCCCAAGTCTCACAAAGGTAATGAAGATCAAGGAGCTGCCCTGAGGTGATAGTCAAGCAAGATTATATGGTCTAATGTGATTCCCCACTTCCTAGCCCCCTTTCTTCCAACCTGATTGGTTAAGGTTTTCAGAGTTACAAGCTTTACATGAAAAAAATCTACCTGATAACAAAGAGAAGAATAAAACGTTTTCATAGAACATTACTTCACCATCCAGATGATGAGGGTACCAGAAGATTTCTAATGACCTTTTGTTGTCTATCTAAATGAATTAATGTCTGAGTATACCAGGTCTTCTTAGTACTTATCATCAAAAAAGAGAAGACAGTCTACTGTTCTCCCAGTCTATCATCAAAAAGGCAGCTAACTAAGAATGCAAGGTCTCTTCTCTGGAAGTATTCCACTATTTCTCTCCCTAACTGAATCAGGAGGGTGTCTGGTTGGGAATGCCATTCTTTCTTCTAAGAATAGTCTAAGAGTAATTGTCTTTGTTTTAATGATTTTTTAAACCTGAGAGGACTTCACTAGGAATGTTAACTCTTAAGAGGGAATATTCCACTCAACCTGATGCTTTATCACTTACTTTTTACTCCAGAATTGGGACATAGGTAAAAACAGTAAAAAGGTATGGGAGATGTCTTCTGATTTGCATATAAATTGCATTTAAGTAAGGCAGAGTTGCATGAAGTTGTCCTTATTTTCTCTTCCAGAATCATCCCAGTCAAGACAAAGTCAGAATGACTAGTGGTGACTTGGGATATAATGGATGATGCTGGTGTCTTGTCTGTCTACCCTCAACCTGATTTGGCCCATCTGCCAAAATGGTTTACTAGGGTATGACTGCTGGGTTTCTTGGAGCCCCAGGTGAGAATTAGGTGAATCAAGTGAACATCAAAGGTGGAAAGCCTTGAAAAGGGCTCAACTTCCCTTGCATCAAAGACATTACTCTTCTCTGAATACCTAACACCCCGAAATGAAAGATTTTTCATTACTAAAAATGGAGCAAAGTAAGTTTGCAAAATAAGTAAAACAAGTCTACCACATGAACAATGTGACAGAAAAGTTGGATAAAGGAATGGAATCAATGAACAGGCATGTGGAATGGTATGTCCAGGTTGAAAGTCAATTTTCACAGCAAAAAAATAGAGCAAAATGATCAATAGAAACTTTGAGAAAAATCTTAAAAACTTTATAAGCAAATATAATGACATTAAAGATAAAGACTGGAAATTCATAGAATCACAGATTTTAGAGCACATAGAAGCCATTTACTTTAACAAACCACTTATTTTACAGATGAAAAAAAAATGAGACCCAGAGATATTATGTGATTTGTCTAAGTCACATTCATAGCCAGTGGTAGGGGTAGAATTTGAACTAAAGTACTTTGATACCTAATCCAAGGCTCTTTTCATACATCATACTGCTTCCCTATGTTCACTGGATCAAGAGAAATATAAGATTTAAATCAAGCACATATATTGCCATTCATGAGTTTCATTGGTAGAATATTTTGGCAGAAGCTAAGAAGAAAAATAATTTTCAATGTACCTTGAATCATATGATACAAAAATATTCATCTATCAGAAGAAGAAAACATAAAAACTTCAAAGATGATTCAGAGCAAGTCAGGAAAAAATTGAACATCACCTAAGGGCCAAATTGGCTCCCAAGAGCTGGTTGTTAAATTTTTATTGTAAACATTAGTGTTTCAGAAACCTGCAAAAACCATAAATCTGTATTTCATATATTGTTTTATTAATTATCTAGACTGAAGAAAGTAGTGGAGAAAATGTTAATAGCATGGATTAAAATTTAAAGTGAATCATGTATATCTTTTCTTTGGAGACTGTGGTTTTACCCTAGAATCTTATCCTTAGTTAAACTAAGAATAGTATTTGAAGATAGAAAAATATTTTTTTCTATTCTCCACAACACTTTCAAACATTTCAAGACTTGTTTACATTTATTGACTCAACTTCTTTACTTCCCACTCAATTCTCCTATCTTGAAATCTGGCTCCTGACTAAAACTGCTTTTATTGGGTAGTTTACTGAAGATGTTTTAAATACTAATGAAATAATTTTAATATTAATTAAAACACTAATCCTGTGTCTTTCTCAGTCCTCATTCTACATGGCCACTCTATAGCTTTTGATACTCTTTCCTAATTAATCTTCCCTGGCTTCTGTAGTTAAACTAAATTATTTTCCTCATGTCTGATTTTTACCACTGAATTATCCTTGTTTTTTGGATGTTGCCCAAAGCTCTGCCCTGGGCTCTCTTCTCTTATTTGCCCTCACTTTCTTTGTTGGAAATCTCATCAACTCCCAAGGCTTCAATTATCATTTCTATGAAGATAAATCTTCAATCTATAATTCAGTCTTTATTTCTCCCCAGAACTATAGTCATGTATTTCAAAGAGCTTGCTGAACTTCTCTAACTCAATATGTCCAGATTAGTACTCTTTACATTTCTCTTCACACCTTCTCTGCTTACAAACTTCCCTGTTTCTGATATACACAATCATTATTGTCTCTCTAATGCATTCTACCACTCAACTGCCAAAACAATCTGGTTTATGCATAATTCTGACCTAGTCATTCCCCAGATCAAAAATCTTTAGCAACTTTATTTCCTATGGAATAAATTGCCAACTCCTTAGTCTGTCATCACCAACCCTCCATACTATGGCTTAGATGTTCAGTTTGTAATATAAAGAATGCATGAAATAGAATAATGTGGACTAAGTCTGGGAAGATATATTGGAACCACATTATGGAGTGTTGGAAAAATTAGATTGGAGAGATACATAAAGAGAGTTGAAAAAACTTTTCAGAGAATTTACTTTTGATTCAAAAACACATGTGCACACACAGATATACATATACATGACATTTATAAAAACTGGTCATAGTCTATGGCACAAATTTGTTATAATAAATTAAGAAAAAAGCAGAAATTTTTAATTGCCCTAAAAGAATAAAATGCAATTAAAATTATATTCTTATTACTTTAATACTTTTGATGTATGTGTGATCTCAAAAGTATGGGCACTTCCTTCAAGGCTAAGATCACAACTGATTCATGCCTTTTGGATTCAAAGAATTGATGTTCATTTTCTACCTTAAATATTCCACAGGGGTTCTGTAGTAGCCCAGGCCTGGTTCAGACTAGACTGGTATGTCAGTTTGAGAGTGGAATGAAATGAAGCTCACATAACTCACCTCCCAGTTGGCAAAAGGAGTTTTACTTAACCATCTCTTAGGAAATATTTTATCAGAGATGTAACATGAATCCAAGTGAGTACAGCTTTCCTGTATTGGTGGTGTTGGTCATATTGATGGTTTGCTGGGCAAAAGACTAAAGAAAAAGGCTTGACGAGTTTATGAACTGGACTTTATATTTAGGACACCAAGAAGCTACATCAATGGAAGGAGTTTAATCCCTAAAACCAATTAAACCTCCATGTCATTTCTCTATCTGTTAAGGAAAGAAATTAGTTCAGTCCACAGGATGAAGGAACTTTAGTAGATATTCCTTCTATGATAGACTCCAACCAACATTCAGTTGGGGGGGGGGTGCTTTCTCCAGGTATTTTAAAATAATTCAAGTATTAATGTAGCATGCAACTGTTTCTATTTTACTCACTCTCACAACATAACTGCTTAATTCCTTTTCTGATTATGAAATTGTTTGAAATATTTTGTGCTATCTTTTAAAATTAGTTCATTGGTTATTATTTTCTAGCAACCCAAGGAACAAATAAAAGCATATGACTTGGGGCAGCTAGATGGTGCAGTGGATAGAGCACTGACCCTGGAATCAGGAGGACCTGAGTTCAAATTTGACCTCAGACACATATTACTTACCTAGCTGTGTGACCTTAGGCAAGTCATCTAACCCATTGCCTTGCGAAACAAAAACCAAAAAATAAAATGACCTGCAGTTCTGTGTGGTCCCTAATATTCTTCAGTGATGATGAGACAGTAAAGGAAAAGGGAGATCAAGAAAATCACAGAGTTGCCAGATATGATGGTACTCACCTGTACTTTCTGCTGATAGGGAGGTTGAGACTGATCAGTTGCTTTAGTTCACAAGGTTTGAGCTTCAATAAGCTGACTGGGTGATCACACTAAGTTCTGTACCAATATAGTGAATGAATACTTGGGAATAAGGGTCACCAGGCTGCCCAGGGAGAAATGAGCTAAGGTCAGAAAAATGGAGCAAGGTAGAATTCTTATACAACCCTGAGCTCACTCAGCACCCCTACCCCTACCTGCTACACTACTGGCAGTGAAGACTGTAGTAGCAGACCTAAGGATATGATACAGGCTTATATCAGATCCATTCCCTCTTTCTAGTGCTATGGAGAACTGACCTCCAGAATGAGGAACTTTGCAAGTAGCAGAAATTCAAGAACTCACAATTTCTGGTTCCAAACTAGAGAAGTGAGGAATAGAAACAATGGAACTAGTCACTAGGATAAGATACTGTGCTCATCAGAGGCTATGTAGCACTCCCAACAAGAATGATGGAAAGATCACATCACCCAGTCAGGGCCAGTTCTAAACACCCAGAAGTCATTTGTGACAAAGACCTAGTAATGAATCATGAATTGCTCAGTTTGGGAGAATACGGAGATGCTTTGATATCCAACTTCCAAGGTAACCACAATCAGAGAGAAGGGAAGTGAATGAAAAGGAAAATAAGAAAGGGGGAAAAAATTAAAAATGCCAAAATAGTTGGAAAGAAGTCTCAAAGACCTTGAACATAAACACATGATTCCAAGAAAAACAATAACAATTGAAGGACATATTACCTCCATATCTAGTAAACAAGTTCAGACATCTATGAATAAATACTACAAAATAAAGGAAAATGATCTAACACTTTATGAGCTACTAGTCTTGATGGAATTTGAGGAAAATGTGTAACCACAACATGTACCTGAGTGGTTTAAAAGGGAAATGAGAATTATGAAATAAGGATTTATGATTTTTCACAGCAAAATTATTAAGTATAAAAGAAAAGTTCACTCTTCATTGGCAATCCTTACCAAAGAAATAAATAGAAAACAAGAGAGGAGAATGCAAATATATAGAAACAAAGGAAAACATAGAAGAAAAGCAAAAAAAATAACATTAAAAGAAAAGATGCTCATTATATAAGCAAAACAAAATTATTTCTAAGATAACCTAAGATCATAGTCTCCAAGAAGAACACACTAGAGCAAATAACCTCAACACCATAATGAAAGAAAACTCTGGACAAATAATTGCTTAGAACTTCTGAACTTAGAAAATGAAATTTCAATTGAAAAGATTCACATATCACCAGGTAACTGAGAGTGGGAAGTAGAGCACCCAAGGTTGCAAATTCCTAGATACATAGTGGTTAAATTTAACAATTCAATTCAGGAACAATTCATGACATATGATAAATTGCTAGATATAAAACATGATAGTATAAAATATTAAAGACTTTTTACACATTGAAAAACAATGCAGTATGAATAAGAAGGAAAGAAATAGAGAAAAATATTTCCATCAAAAAACTCCAATTAAAATAAAGGATATGAAGCATTTAAGGAACTACAGAAAAAAGTAGTGTGGCGTAACAATCTGAGTGTCCTGGATGCTACTGTACAGAGGTTATATTTTCTTCTCACAAATCACCACTTTCCCAATGCAGGGTTACAAAAGGCTGACAGAGAATTTCATGGGATGCAAGAGTACCACCCTTTATGTGAGCAAGACTGACCTCAGGTCACCAAACCTTTAGGATGTCATCTCTTCTTTTGAGGTTTGCCCTACACCATTTCTATGCAAATATGTTTGTAGCAAACCAAGGTATGTTCTCCTGTACTGGAGACCAAAGGGATGTCCAAGATCAGCTTTGATATCAGACATAATTACCTTATCAAAAGCAAAGTATTCTATGGACTCCATGCCCAACTGAATTTTCCTCAGGAACCAGAATTCCATGTATAAATCTAAGAGCCATTCTCCAGTAGAGCAAGAGGCAAAGGTTCTGAATGAACATTCTATAAGAAAGCCACACAAATTTTCAATAACAAAATTAAAAATCTGTTCAAAATATCTAACAATCAGATATGCAAATTAAAATAACTGAGATTTTGCCTTTATTTTTCAAAGTAGTGAATAGAATCTAAAACAACAAACCTCAATGCAAGGTAAAGAGATTCTATTGGTACTGGTGGAATTATGAATTTGTTCAATCTTTGAGAACAACAATATGGAATAATAAAATGAGTTACAAAAATTTGCATAACATATAACCAGAATTAAATCTCAAGAAAGTTGATGATAATTTTTTTAAAGACCCAGAATTACAAAGGAAAAAAACCCTGTAAATAAAACTGTGGAATAACAGTTGTGGGAACACTAAATAAATTATGGCATATAGATGTAATGGAATATGACCATACTACCCAAACCATGAAATTCAAGAAATATAAGAAGATGTAAACTGAGGCTTGGTGGAAGATACATAATTAAAATAAAAAGATACACATTAATTATTGCTAAGTAATTATAGAAATAATAATAGAAACTTTATATATATATATATATACAGTGAAGAAGTTTAATAAAAAATAAAGATAATGTGTATACTACTATTTTGGAGTCAAAAGGTAATTTTTCAAGGTGAAGTTAACTTGCGAACAACTGGAGTTTTCAGATGAGTACAATCATTTAGAGAACTTGTTTTTTGTTTCATCTTCATGCTTATTTTTAAAAATCATTTTCTTAAGCTCATTTACATATTTTTAACATTCTGTTTAAAAATTTGGCTTGGAAACAACAACAATAGCAACTAAACTTGCCTAGTAACTATATTTAAATTAATTACTTTCAATTTATAAAATATCACTGCAGTTTTTTTTTCAATCACCTTATCTAAGCTCTTCTCTGTATTCTGTTTTGGTCCATATATTTTCATTTATTTTCCCTGAGATAAATCAGATTCCCACACTCCAGAAGGAAGGTTTCTTGTAGTTTTACTATGAAATAATTAGTTCCTTGGATCTAGATGGGCCCTGAAACAGAATGTGTTTCCCAACAAGGGATGCAACAACCTTTGAGAGTTTGTCTAAACCACATCACTTAATTCCATATGAGCAGTGTTCTGGGTGCAGAGCAATCACTTAATGAGATGGATGGATGGATGAATTAACATGAAAAATTCCCCTTGATATCTCCTTTGTTAACAAAACACCCTAAGTCAATGAAACATCTTTATCTTAAGGGTGAATCTCTAGGTGTTTAAAAAGAATATTCCCATACCTAGCTGGGGGAATAAAGAGTAGGTTAATAATTAAGACCTCTTACTAAAATCCAAAATCCCAAAGTTGCAATATATTTAATGAGATACAGGACATTTTTTAAAAGATGAAATCAAAGATGACATAGGTGACATAGATGACTTTATAGCTTACAAAGCACTTTATATATGTCATTTGACAATATTATTATTAATACATTTATATTTGTTGTATTACACTTAACACCTGGTATTAGAGAGCAATAAGGTGGTACAGTAGATTGAGTGCTTGACCTGTAGTCAGGAAGACATGAGCTCAAATCCTGCTTCTAATGCTTACAAACTATGTGACTTTAGTCAAATCATTTATGTAAAGTTACCTCTACTGTAAAATTGGAATAATGAGATAATATTTGTAAAGCTCTTTGCATAGTACCTGATACATAGGTAGATGGTATAAATGGTATCATTTCAATTTTGCAAATGTGGAAATTAAGAATCAGGGAGGTTGACTCATCCAGCTAGCAGTGGCAACTGAAACATACTCTTTGTAGACATCCCAGCTGCCTCAACAAATATTCTTGGTTTAGATAATTTCTTTAGTAACAATCTCTCTTTACATGGTACTTCACTTGGTATATAATGAGGGCAGTCCAAAAAAGACCCTGATTCTATGGAGCCTGAGCCACAGATGTGGTGTTTCAATTTTATATTTAAATGCAGAATTTTTCATTAAAAGGCAAAAATCTTCATTTTTCAAAAGTTGAATGAATCGGTACTTAAGAAATGATTACAGTTGCTTAAAATTGGGCAATGAAAAATGGTCAATGCAAAAATATTTTGTAGGCTAGCAGCTTTTTCATTTAGTTATAAAATGGATCTTTCACTCATTTCAGATCCTTGCTATTTTGTGTTGATAAAGTCAATAGAGTGTTGCTAGACCAATTGAACTCAGCGATATTGCTTCTCTTATCTACTTGAGTTGTAGTACCAATTAAAGATGACCTTGTTAAAATTGACATATTTTCAGTAATGTTGTAAAGAAGCTGATTGTTTTCTTTTTCTTTTTATGCATTATTCTGGGCCCTTTTTGTCTTTCAATGACTTTTATCATTATTTTCTTTCTAAATTCATTTTTTTGATTTAGATATTTTATTTACTTTGCTTTTCCCACTACATGCAATGGTAGTTTTTAATCAATCATTTTTTGACAAGGTTTTGAGTTTTACAATATTTCTCTCTCCCTCCCTTCCCTCCCCCCCACCCCTGACAGAAGGCAATCTGATATAAGCTCCAGTATTTATAACCATGCTAAACATAGATCAATATTGAACATGTTGTGAGAGAAGAATCAGATCCAAACAGAAGAGAGAAAACATTAGAGAGGAAAAAATGATAATACATAAGACAACTTTTAAAAGTTTAAGATAATAAGCATTGGGTTTCATTTAAGCATCACAGTTCATTCTCTGGATATGTATGGTATTTTCCATCGCAAGTCATTTAAAATTGTCTTTGATTATTGTACTGCTGAAATCAACAATTCCATCATGGCAGATCATCAACCCATGTTGTTGTTAATGTGTACAATGTTCTTCTGGTCCTGCTCATTTCACTCAACATCAATTCATGCAAGTCTTTCTAGGCCTTTCTGAAATTCTGTCCCTTATTATTTCTTATAGAACAATAGTGTTCCATCATATACATATAGCACAATTTGTTTAGCCTTTCCCCAATTGATGGGGATTCCTTCAATTTCTAATTCTTTGACACTACAAAAAGAGCTGTTATGATCTAAATTCATTTGTAAAAGTGAGAATATTATCCTTCCTTTTGCTAAATAATTGTTAAGGTTTCTCCACCTACTTGCTTACTCCTACCCATTCTAGGCCTAGGTCCAGCCAAGAACCTCCCTTGTCCATCACCCACTGAAGCCTCCTACGCCTATCATGGTTCCATCTATTCTGTACTACCTAACCTGGTAATATTGAAGCTTCCATGACCTTATTTTCTAGGCCATGTGCATGTGGGTTAGGAAACCCTTATCTAATTTACCTAACTTCATCCAGAAATGGGAACAAAAAAACTAGGAGCCTCCAAATTTCAAATTTGATAAATCCTGTGGGTATGAACTGAAGGTCTTAGTTAATTCCATCCAGTCTGGCATTTTCTTCCTGAGCAAAGGGACAATTTCTAAGCCTGAGTTTGCTTTCTGACGATCAGTCTCATAAAATCCTGAGAGATTCATGACCAGTGAGTTGGTTCTTTTAGGTTATGAATTCTATGACCATAACAACTGAATAGAAAATTATACTCTGTCTTGGGCAACTACCTTCCAGTTCAGTTGTCACTGTGGCAGAGTGCAAGAAAATGAGGAAAATGATTCTCAAATAACAATTTTTAGGCAGTACATATATATTAACTTAGTTGTTGTATTCTAAATGAGGAATCCTTGTCTGATGGTCCATACATGGATAGGACATTACTGGTGGAACTAAGTTATGTCAATCAACATTCTTAATATAAATGAAACTTGAAGAAAGAAGAAAACTCAAGCTAAATGGAAGGATGGCTCACAGTTCCTTTGGGAAAGGCCAATAAAAGTTAGCATTTTGGGTTCTGTTATATATTCAAAGGTAAAAGAAAAATAGTTTGCTTTTTACAAGGCAGTGGGGCTCAGTGACTTGCCCAAGGTCTCACACAGCTAGGTAATTATTAAATGTCTGAGGTCAGATTTGAACTCAGCTCCTCCTGACTCCAGGGCTGGTGCTCTATCCACTGCACCACCTATCCCCCCAAGAAAAATAGTTTCATAGAACATTTGTTCTCATAAGTGTTTACAAAACAACAGTTATAAAAATATTTGTGCCTTATATACCAACATTTGTTGTGAAAGATAAAGAGGTTAAGAAATTATGTAAAGAATTAAGAAGATTAAATTAAATCAATGAAGACTGATAATTGGTTAGTTAAATGAGAAGATGGGAATAGATTGGAATATTAAATCCATTATACTTTATGTAGGTTCAAACCCCATTATTCTGGTTAACTTTTCCAGTTGAGATTACTTAGGGTTCTTCTATTGACTTAAGTCCATGGATGGATGTGAAATACTACATAAAATGTCAATTATATTTAGATGTATTAATTTTGAAGATTTTTCTTTTATTGTAAAAAAGTCTTTTTTTTTTAAAGAAAGGGATGACTCTCTGGAAGGGAAAAAAGAGCAAGCAAAATTAACAATATAATTTCCAAGGAAACGCTAGTACTCAATGATTTGATCAAATGGGATTTATTTACTTGTCACTTTATGTACTTTTAGTTTTTTTTAATCTATCTTACATAATCACTTAATTACTTAATGGGGAAAGGGGAATTCCCTCTTAGACTCCCATAGCACACAAACTAAACTTGACTGAGTTATACAAAAGAAAATACTAAATGCAGCATTTCATTTAAGCAATCCCAAACAAATTTATGACACCCAGATTGGCAGAAACAATGACAGTGGATTGGAAATCTGAAGGTGAAGTACACAAAAAGATGAATAGAAGACAAATACCACATTTGTGGTATTTGGAAAAGCCACTGTATCTAACAGACCCCAGATTCAAATATATTTCTTCATCATCTAGGCCCAGAGGGACAGGGAGAGATGGAAGGTACATTTAGTACCAGGCAAGTCATTATCACTTCTTTGACCTCCATTTCCTCAAGATCCCAAAGGAGACAGCCCATTACCTCGAGTGCAAGAGCCTTAAGAATGGTCCCTCAAGCACCATGCACTTCATTTAGCCCAACCATCACTGAAGAGAGAAATCACTGAGGAGAGCGGGGCCATCTTCCTCATCACTACCAGTGACGACTACTGCATGAAAAATTCTGACATCTAGCTAACCTTCAATCACTGTCCTTTTGGCTAGAGAAAGGGAGGTTTGTGGCACTGTTTCAGTGAGCTAGGATTAGTACCAATTCGTATCAGGCTCTGTGATAAGTATTGGTTATTGTTCAGTCATTTCAGTCATGTCCAACTCTTATGGGGTTTTCTTCACAAAAACATTGACAAGGTTTGCCAAGTTCTTCTCCAGTTCATTTTATACCTGAGGAGGAAATGAGATGAGCAGTGTTAACTGACTTGTCCAGAGTTACATAACCAGGATGAGTTTGATGTATGTTTTTTACTCAGGTCTTCCTATCTACAGTCCTGGATATCCATTTTACCACCTAGTTGCAAGATAAGTTTTGGAAATACAAATGAAGAGCTCTAGGAATCCTTCTCAAATCTCAGGTTAGTACTTGGTGGGCTTTTCTGGTTTAGCTTCTTTGGGGCTTAAATAGGCTTTTTGTTGTGGCATTGAACCATTCTGTGATGAAATCGTACCTTGGGCTCAGTTTGGCCTGGTTTTATGGGGAACTTAGATAACCAACTTTCAACTGATATAATAAGTTCCAAAATTTGTTTGTACCAATAGACTAATACACTGACATTTTGCTTCATGTTATCTATTAAATATTGAGTGAATAACTGATGTTAAAACAAATTCAGTACAATCAGTACAGGGTCAGGATAATCAGATAACCTCATCACAAACATTTGTAAGGAAATTATTTGCATACCTAGAAGCCTAGAGTACATGCTCATTAAAATTCAAGATGGAGTTACTCATATTGAGTGTTCCTATAACATATTGTAACAAAAATAATAGAAAATATGTATCAGAAATCTCACATCTAGATCATGAATACTTTCTTTTTCCAAAGGAGAATTTTCTTTAAAGAGATAGATAATCCATGAATGTGAAATACTGCATAAAATATCAGTTATGTTTAGATGTATTGGTTTTGAAGATTTTCTTTTATTATAAAAAAAGTCTTTTTTTTAAGTAAGGGATAGATCTCTGGAAGGGAAGAGGAAGAGATATAGGAGAAGATGATGTGATGTAAAAGGAAAAAATCAATACAAATCTATTGAAAATATGAACAGCAATGCAAGCTATCTTGTGAACTAAATAAAAGGTAAAAAATAATAAGTATTTAATGAATTCAGAGGAATAGGAATTTGCCATGTGTTAGAATGTTTAGGGAATAGATCACATCCTGGAAATTGAGCCAGATTATGTAGGATATATAGGATTCATGCAGGTGAATAATTCAAACTCAGTAAACATTCATTAAACAAACAGATCTAGATCATTGTGCTAGGTTTTTAGGAGATACATAAAAGTTAAAAAAAGACATCATTCCTGGCCCCTAAGAAACTTTTAATCTAACAATGGAATACAATGCATACACAAATAACTCTTAATATAAAATAGGAAATTATAAGAGTATGAAAGAGATACGAAATACTATTTAATTTCAAGGAAACTAAGATAATTTCTGCTTGGAAGGATCAGGGAAGGCTTCATAGAGGAAGTGATATAAGTCATTTCTTGTTTGTTTGTTTTAGTTTTTACAAGGCAATGAGGTTAAGTGACTTGCCCCAAGGTTACATACCTGAGTAAGTGTTAGGTGTCTGAGATCATATTTGAACTCAGATCCTCTTGTCTCCAGGGTTGGTGCTCTACCCACTGAACCACCTAGCTGCCCCTAGGATAGGAACATAGAGGAAAAGAATGTTCTAGAAATAAAGAATAGTATGAGCAGAGGCTTGGAGGGAAGAGAATGCAAGATGTCTCAGAAAAGCAGATCATATAGTAGAGCTGGAAGACAGAAGATGACAGTGTGAGAGATAACTGAAAAAGGAAGGAAGCGATCCAATTTTGCAGGACCTTAAATGAAAGACTAAATCATTTGGCTTTTGCCTTGTTAAGCTATAAGATATGATTGAAGAAATTGAAAGAAATTGAACTTGGAGACAAAAGATCTGAGTTCCAAGGTGCTCTGGAGCTAGTTCAAACAAGTTTGTGAGAGCTGATTGTTAAATTTTAAGGATGAGCATTTGTATCTCAGATATTGGCAGAAGCTATAAATTGGAATTCGTTTTTATTGGTTTTGTTGATTGCTTGGACTTAAGAAAGTAATGGAGAAAATGTTAATAGTGCAGATTAAACTTGAAATATTATTTGGTGTGAGATAAGAACTGGTTACTAAGTATTTACCAGTCTATCCTTAGCTGTATCTGATCCATAGTTCTATTTCATATTAACTATACAATCTTAAACAAATTATTTCACCTTTCAGGTCCTTAGTTCCCTTAGATAATAAAAGAAAAATTTGTACTATATGATCTCTTTAGTCTTAGTTCCAAATTTATGACTACATGTCTCCTTTCGTAATAAAGACCTACTAGCAGTTGTATAACAAGTCACCAAAAAGTATTTTATCGCAATAGCTTCTAGTTTTAAAGTTCTTTCTAATGTTGAAACTAAATTGTTTCAGAATTTAATTCAAAATCAATAGAAAATTCATTTCTGTGTATTCTTTAATGAAAATGGGAAAATAAAATTACTAATGTAACAGAGGACTGGATGATAATGATGCAGGGAAAATGGATTCCATTCCAGGATGGGAGTGGCCTTGGATTGTTCAACTTTCCCCCAGCTTTACCCTTGCCCCAGCTTCTGGTTTCCAGCTACTTGACCTTGTCCATTGATGCTGGCATGACAGGAAATGATATGTTGAACTTGGAAGTCAAGCACCTTGGGACAGGAAGAACCAGTACATAGCTTGCCCATCGGAGGATACCTGGATCAGGTATCTCTCCAAGCACCACCCTTTGATCAACCCACTACAGAAGTGCATTTAAGGAGAAGTGTTGCCCTCGTTGAACTCTCTTACTTTTATGAAGTCTACCTGTAAGCATTTCTTCATCTCACTCTCCTTCTTAGACCACATACTCCCAAACTAGGCTTAGCTGGAGCACTATGGGCCCCCATGCCATGTAACTAGATAAAGCCAATCCTCATAGCTGGCTGCCCTTTTTCTCCCCACCACCGCCACTTTGCCTAGCCAGTCCTCAAAGTGTTTACTGCTTTTCTAGGAGTTTTTTTTTAATCTGTATATTTTGTAAACCTTCTTTAATAAATCCTGGTTAGTTTTAAAATCCCAGGGGGCTCACAAATTCATTCACTATTCAAAGAAACTCTCAATCTTCTATTTTTAATTGGCGACCCTAATTCTCATCTACTACAATGAGAATCCCATCCCTAGAATATGCTCTTGCTGCTGTCAGTCCCTTTGGAAAAGGCTTGGGACCCTATTTACAGAAAGATGTGCTACTGTATAAAATCAAAGGACTCTTCTCTCCAATTCAGAGGATGTACGGGTAGGCATTCTGTTTCTGGTCCATTTACATTATGATAAAGAGGAACCTTTTTGGTTGACTGCTAAACTGAAACTGAGAGGTCACAAAAGACCCAAAGGGCAATTCTGCCTTTTACTGCATGGTCAAACGAAGATGAGTTAGTCTTTGACCTTCATCTCTGGTTGACTTATGATCCAGGAATGCAGGCCACTTGTCTCTGTATTCTTTCCTGATCTTCTGCGGAGTATTTAATATGTCCATGACCTTGAGAGCTTCACTGGTGGGGAGAGTGAGCTACTAGAAGTTTAGGAACTGGAGTGAATGCTAGTTTTCAAAGTAAAAGTACAATCCCTTTGAGCTATGGGGATCCAGCACAGCAGAGATGGTACCCTGTGGCAATATTCTGTTTTCTGAAGCAGCTCCATTTATTGCCCTTGCCACATTTGGAAGTGAACTGGATGAGGCAAATGTTAGTAGGCAACCAATTTAAATGTGAGCTCAGTCTTTCCAAGGACTGAGGTGGTAAAGAGGGAAGAGTGGTCCTCGCTTAAGGGAAATGGTTTTGTGCTTCTGTTCTTGCTAGATCTTTTCAATAACTAATTATCCTTTTTGTAAAAGATAATTGATGTAAATTGATTAAAAGATTTAAAGGAGATATTAACTGTAACTGGTAATTAGTATGGAGTAGATTAACCAGAGACAGGGAATCTATCTAATAGTATTAGAGAAGATCCCCAAGTGACTCCTCAGGGCCAATCCCAGATCCCCAAGGGACAATGTAGCCAGCTTTGCTCTGAGGAACCAGCTCATCAGTTTGTGTGAATTGAGATAACAAACTCTGGAACTATAAAGACTAAATGTGGGGACTCATCTAGGATAAAAATCTATCCCTTCATATTGTCATGAACCCATAAGAAAGATTCTCCATGCAGAAATTTTATTATGGGTAGTTGGGGGGTCCACTGGAGAAAAACTGGTATTATTTTATCTGGTTAGTCATTAGATGACTTGTTGTTAGTCTTTAATATATTTAAAAATATCTTTAGCTTCCTCTCAATCTTTAAATCTCAAAGCTAAAGATTAGATACTTTTCTTAAATAATTTTAATATGCAGCGTATTTCCTCTGGGTATCTCTTTTGCATTTCAAATAACAATGTAATTAGATGTATGTGAAGTCCTTCAACATAAAATGTTTTCATTCATGTTTTTTATTTCAATTTCATTTCTTTTGCATATCAAGACACCATAACAGTCATAATCACATGGGAGGGTTATAGTAAGTTTTTTCTTTGCTTGTTTTTTCCCAAGACAATGGGGCCAAGTGACTTGCCCAAGGTCACATAGCTAGGCAATTATTAAGTTTTGGAGGCCGAATTTGAACTCAGATGCTCCTGACTCCAGGGTGGGTTCTCTATCCACTGGGCCACCTAGGTGTCCCTATAGTATATTTTTTAAGTGCTAAAACACCATCAATGAATAAGAATTTTGGCAATCCATTTTACAATTGCACTAGAGCAAAGTGATCTTATAAATATTTCAAAACTGATTAAAAATTAATTAAATATTGATTATTATCAAAATAATTAGCTTTTAAAAAGAATTCCATTAGATACATTTTCACTGGGCAGTGAATTTTAAAATTGATATTGTTTTCCAGCTTTCAGTAAAAATCAAGAAGTACTTCAAAATCAGCAAGGATTTTGAATAAGATTTTGAATAATTGATAATAATTTGATAAGATTTTAAATTTTTCATCACAACAGTGTTTTAATGGAGATTGCTGGTATTCTCTGCACTCCTGCTAATTGTAATTCATTCATGACTCCTTATCTTGAATTGTTCTTGTTCATATTTTTATGTAAATTTTCTATAGATGATTCACCCATGAAACAGAATTTTTCCTTCCTTTCTTTAAATAGAGTTTTAAAAAGGGAAAATTATGAAGAAATTATTGAGAATAAAGATATTTCTTATACTTGCTAATTTTATATGATTTTTCATAAAGACTCATGACAATTTTTTCATAGGTATTCTAGTTTTAATGTTTCCATAAAAATATAATTAATCTATTTTTAATATATGTGTATTGATGAAAATATTACTAGATTTCTTTACAGAATAAAGAAATAAAATTTAACTTTCCTTTAGTTACTAAATTCATGGAGGAGAGTAATAATAATTAGCATGTGTCAGACACTTTGCTAAGTGCTTTATAATAATTATCTCCTTTTATCCTCCCCAAAACTTAGTAAGGTAGATACTATTATTATTCCTGCTTTACAAATGAAGAAACTGAGACAAGGCAAACTTGCTCAAGTTCAAACAACTAGTAAGAGTCTGAGGCTAGATTTGAAGTTGGGACTTTCTGACTTTAAGCATAGTGTTCTATATGTTGTAACACAGAGATGTCCTAGAGAACTACTGGAATTCCTGTTATAGCATACCCAAAAAGTGATCACCCAGCTTCTGCTCAAAGACCTTTAAAGGGGGGAATCTTCAACCTCTAGGCAAACCATTCTATTTTTCAGACAATTCTAATTGTTTGGAAGGCTAAATTTCCCTCTGCAACTTCTACCTCATGCTCCCTGGTGTCAAGCAGATCAAATCTAATACCTTCTTCACATGGCAGTTTTTAAAATAGCTTTTTAAATCAAATTTTATTTTATTTTTCAAAGTTCAGTCCTATCTCCCTAGCACTTCTCTCTTTTCTTCCCCCCTTCTCCTTCTTCATTCCCACATTGAGAAGCAATAAAAGCAAAATCTCTGTTACAAGTATATGTAGACAAGGAAAACAAAATTTCTCATTGACCATGGCATAAACTTTTATATATACAAATCTATAAACTATATTTACACACATATTTAAATGTATCTATATCTATATCTTTGTCTATATATCTTAAGAAAAAATGTAAAACTTTAAGAAACAAATGGTTTGCCTGTTTGTCTTTCTGGATCTTGTTTCTTGCTACAGGAGGATGCAGACATACTGGAGGGGAAAGATTATCATGCTTTTTGGAAGTCTTTAACAAAACTGATAAGGCACAAAAGTCCTGAATCAGGAAGATTGAACCCGTTGAACCAATAGAATTTCTGATAGCACTGTTCAACCCCTAATGACATGAAGCAACATCCTGAGTTGAGGGTCAAGGAACTATAAGGACTGATTACATCCTGCCTTCTGTTTTGTGACTCTCTGTTTCAATTCTATCAACATTCTTTTCCAAAATTCTACTTCAGGGTCCAGTTAATTGGGCCTCTATGCAGACATGATTTGCAAGCCTAGATAATTATTAAATACATATGTTGATGTAAATCTATTTGTTCTTTCTTAAGGCCAATTTCTGGAGATAAGCACATTATCTAATTACTCAAGTCCATATATGCTTTAAGGTTGACAACATATTTATGCACATGTGATTATTTTAAAAAAATTTCAGACTGATACTTTAAATAAATTTTTATATTTATTTTTCCAATTACATGAAAAGATAATTTTCAACATTTATCCTTTTGCAAGTTTTTGAATTCCACATTTTTCTACCACCCTCCTTCCCCTCCCTCCTCCCCATGGCAACAAGCAATTTGATACAGGTTATGTATTTCCATATTAATAACAATATTTGTCTTTCATCCTTGAAGAAGACCATGACATCAAGGAAGTGATGCCATGACAAGCATGTAAATTGGATTTGACTGAGGGGGTGTTGTGTTATATCACCAATTTCACTTTCTTCTCCAGAGTCAACTGGATCCAGTAGTCAGATATTAATCAAGATGACTGGAGATGACCCTGGATATGAGGCAATATGGTGAAGTGACTTGCCCAGGGTCACATGGCTAGTTAGTGTAAAATATCTGAGTCCAGATTCAAATTCCTGCCTTCCTGACTCCAAGACAAATGAATGCTCTTTCTATTGAGCCACCTAGCTGCCCTATTTCCATATTAGTGATATTTTGAAAGAAGAATTAGAACTAAGGGGAAAAAAAAACTTGAGAAAGAAAGAGAAAAGATAAAAGAAGTTTTAAAAAGTGAACATAGTATGCTTTATATTCTGTCAAAGTCTATAGTTTCTTCTCTCTGTGTAGATGACATTTCCTTAACAGGTCTGACAAAGATTGTCCTTGATCATTGAATTACTGAAAGTGGTTGCTTCCATCCTAATTGATCATATACAATGTTAATGTTAATGTGCTCAGTGTTTTCTTGGTTCTTATCACTTCACTCAGCATCAGTTCATGCAAGTCTTTCCATACTTTTCTAAAATCAGGCCATTCATGATTGTTTTTTTTTTTAGTTTTTGCAAGGCAATGGGGTTAAGTGACTTGCCCAAGGCCACACAGCTAGGTAATTATTAAGTGACTGAGGTCAAATTTGAACTCAGGTCCTCCTGACTCCAGGGCCGGTGCTCTATCCACTGCGCTACCTAGCCACCCGATTCATGATTTCTTAAAGAATAATAGTATTCCATAACATTCATATACCATAGTTTGTCCAATTGATGAGCACTCTAAGGAGTATTTCACAAATACATCTATTAGTTAGCATTAGCTTTAAAATTACTTTCTTCGTCCCATTCCTATCAATTAGATCTATTTTTGCTTTTACTTTGTCTGCAATCAGGACTGCTACTTCAGCTTTTTTTTCTTCAGCTGAAGCATAATATGTTCTCCTACAGACTTTTGCCTTGTGTATATCTCTCTTCTTCAGGTATGTTTCTTGTAAACAATATATTGCAGGATTCTAGTTTTCAATCTCTTCTGCTCTCTACTTTTGTTTTATGGGATAGTTCATCCCATTCATTTTCTTTTTTTTAGGTTTTTTTTTTTGCAAGGCAGTGGGGTTAAGTGGCTTGCCCAAGGCCACACAGCTAGGTCATTATTAAGTGTCTGACACCAGATTTGAACCCAGATACTCTTGACTCCAGGGCCAGCACTTTATCTGCTGTGCCACCTAGCCGCTCCTATCCCATTCATTTTCACAGTTAAGATTACTAATTCTGAATTTTGCTCCATTCTATCTTTCCCGACTTTGTAGTTTTCTCTCTCCTTTCCTCTTATCCCTCCTCACCTGTGTTTTACTTCTAACTGCTGCCTCTCAATCTGCCCTCCTTCAAACAGCCCCTTTTCTTTTCCATTTCCCTTTTTACTTTCTTTTAAAAAACTTAAACTTTATCTTTATTTTTAACTTTCCCTTTCCCTTTTACCAGCCTAATCTTCCTCTTTCTTTTTCTTCCCCCCCATTTCCTTGTAGGATAGAATAAATTGGGAATGTAAGCTATTCTCTCTTTGAACCAAACGTATAGAGAGTAAGATTTACTCAGTGCTTATACCCTCCCTTCCTTCCCTTTACTATAATAACTTGTGGTCCATCATGTGATGTTATTTATCCTCTAATGCCTTCCTCTCCCAGTATAATCATCTTTTTCCATGTCTTAATTGTTTTATCCTTGTCTTGTGTATATAACCTCTGTCAAAGTATACTCCTTTGATCTGTCCTGATAGAAGTACAATTGATTGACTGATTGATAAGCTACATCACATCACATTCACTTCATAATGACACCTTCTGTCCCAGTACCCTCCCCTAAATTGTTCCATTAGAAACATAATTCTCAAGATTGGATCATAAGCATCTTCTAATTATAAATAATTTAAACCTATACCTTCTTTCTAGCTACACAAAAATTAAAGGTGTGATCACATCACAATCAATTTCTACCCATAACCTCTAAGTATGTTTCTTTCAACTTTCTTAAGGGAAACATAATTCATAAGAGTTATAAGTATTGTCTTCTTGTGAAGGAATGTAGATAAATACTCTTATTGAATTACATTTTTTCCCCTTTCTGTTTATCTTTTTACACAGCTCTTCAGTCTTATATTTGAAGATCAAATTTTCCATTCAGTTCTGATCTTTTTATCAGGAAGTTTGAAAGTCCTCATTTCATTGAAAGTACATCCAAGGGACTACTGGGGCAGAGCCAAGTACATCCAAGGGACTATTGGGGCAGAGCCAAGATGGCAGCATGACATTAGGAAGCTTACAGAGTTTTTCCCAAGGCAACTTTTAATGAAACTTCTACACAGACCTTAAAGCAACAAATTCCACCAAACCAAAAAAAAAAAAAAGGTGAAACAGGTTTTCAACTCAAGATTTTGTGGAGAATCTTTAGGAAAGGTCTGTCTCTTTGAGAGTAAAGAGGAACTATAGCCCAGCATAGGTGGGAGAGCAGGAGAACCTGAGGGAGACTCTTAACCACAGCACAGTTCAGGTCCCAGCTCAGAAAGTCAACTTGATAGCTGGGAGAGAGGGTCCTAGAGTGGGGAGAGTCCCAACTTCAGACAAAGATTGAACCCTGGAAACACTAGGACAACAAACACATGCCTGGGTTGGGAACAAACCACTACAAAGGCAAAGTTTTGGCATAAAGCAGGAAATGAACCTCTACACAGGCAATACCTGGACACAAATGAGGGAGCAAATCTCTGCATAAGCAACACCTGGCAAATGATAAACCAGGGACCAGTTCTTGATCCCAGCACAAAAAATTTGATGTCCCTGTACCCCAGAAGCAAAGTTCAATTATCAAAATGAGCAAAACAAATCCTAAAATACCATTAATCATAGAAAGCTACTATTCAGATAGGAACAATAAAAATGCCATCTCAGAAGAAGAAAGCAGTGACAAATTGCCCACATGTGAAGCCTCAAAAGAGTTTATGAATTGCCCTCACATCCAAAACTTCATGGAAGAGGTCAAAAAAAGGATTTTAAAAACCAAAGAAGAAAGGAAGAAGAAAAATGGAAAAAAAGAAATGAGATCCATGTGGGAGAATTATTTATTGAAAAATTTGTGGGAGAAAAATTTATTGAAATCAATTCCTTTAAAAGTAAAAATGACCAACTGAAAAAAGAATATAACTCATCAAAAACTAAAATTAACCAACTGGAAAAGGAAATACAAAAGCTAGCTGAAGAAAATAAAACCCTAAAAACTAGAATTGGGCAAATAAAAACTAATGACTCTATGAGACATGAAGATTCCATTAAGCAAAATCAAAAGCCTGAAAAAATAGAAAATGTAAAATAAATTTTAGGAAAAATAAATGATCTAGAAAATAGATTCAAGAGAGATAATTTATGAATTATTGATCTATTCAAAAACCATGACTAAAAAGAGCCTGGAAAATATCTTGCATTTATTATTTATGCAAAACTGCCCTAAAATCCTAGAACAAGAAGACAAAATCATCCTTGAAAGAATTCACAGATCACCTCCAGAAAGAGATCCCGGATTAAAAACTCCAAGGAATATTGTAGTCAAATTCCAGAATTCTCAGCTAAAGGAGAAAATCTGCAAGCAGTCAAAAAAAAGAAGCAGTTTAACTATCAAGGAGCCATAATTACACAGGACTTCTCAGTTTCAAAATTAAAGGATGGGAGGGCCTGGAATATACTATTTTGGAGAACAAAGGACCTTGGATTACAACAATGAATTAACTACCCTGTAAAATTCAACATATTTTTTTTTCAGGGGAAATGATAGATTTTCAATGAAACAGAAGGCTTCTAAAGTTTTCTGATAAAAAGACCAAAACTGAACAGAAAATTTGATCTTCAATTATAAGACTCAAGAGATGCATAAAAAGATAAACCAAAAGGGGGAAAAATGCTAGTCAAGAATATTAAATAGTAATATCCTTAAAAGGAAAGGTAATACTTGTAACTCTTGAGGATTGTATTTCTCTTAGGATAGTTAAAAGAAGCTTACTTAGAGAGAGGGTAAGGGTACAAGAAAGAGTCGAGCCTTTAGCCAATAATTTAGCTAATGAGAGTTGAATAGATTTTGGAGGGATTGTACTTAGAGGGTATGGTATAAATTAGTCATAAAAGAATGTGGATTATGAGGCTTGTATTTCTGTTGGGAAAGAGGGAGGGAAAGTACTTAGAGGGTCTGTACATAATTAAATCATGATGTGATCTTTTTTTTTTACTAGATATATTAGTTAACAAGGGTTGTAGTACTTTAGGGACAGAGGGAGAGTATATTAGAAGTACTGGAAATAAATAGATCATAAAGTGATGTTGTATTATTCAATACTTTACTTAACAAGTTTGTTTGTAGTACTATAGGGACAGAGGAAGAGAGTATTGAAAGGGACTGGACATAAATAGATCATAAAGTGATTTTGCTTGATGCTTTATCTGCAATTACAAGGAATATATTTAGAGGAGGAGGATAGAATTGGTTCATGAAATGATTTTGCTTTCAATGTTACTTTACCTCATGATAATTGTATGTCTAAAGAGGGTACTTGAGATGAAAGTGTGGTATAAATTGATTATAATTCTATGTTATTTATGGCTCTAGAGAATGTACTTGAACAGTGACTATGGGGCAATGTTGCTTATAGATCAATCAATCAATTGCCCCGACCCGCGGGACAGCAAAGTGGGGTGTCGAGGAGGACCCAGCTTGAAAAGGAATGGGTGAAAATAAGGAGAGTGAGACCCAAGGATGGTGGATAAGGTCTGAGTTTATTTGAAAAAAGTACATGCTTATATACTGTAGAGAAGAAACAAGGGGGTTAGCTTAGGGGTGGAATTGGTATGCCTTGGCCTGAGAGAAGGGATAGTCTGTGGTCAGTTTGTTCTTGATAATGGAGGGTGAGGCCTCTTTCCTTTATCTTGGCCCTTGGTATGCCTGGAATTTTGTTTGCTTGTTTTATCTTATCTGACATGGGGCTTCTTGGCTCCTGGTATGTCTGGAATTTGTTTGCTCTTTTTATCTTATGGGGCTTCTTGGCCCCTGGCATGTCCCCCTTTTTTGTTTTAAATTTATGGGCAGGATCCCTGTCTTAGGCTGTGCAACTTGTTTTTCATGCTTGGTATCCGTGACCAGGAGGGGACCTTAGCGAGGTCCTTGTTATCTCCTGTAGGATCTGATGTTCCCAAGTCATGGAGTCGCACTAAATCCCGTCATTGGGTATCACTGCAGCCCTTAGGGGGTGCCTTTCCTTGAGCAGATGCATGCATGCATACCAAGGTGGGCGAGGTGTAAGAGCAGCGAACCTCAAGGGTTCCATTTGGAGGTCCTCACAGGACCCTTGGCTTTTCAAATGGTGGTATAAAACCGAAACTGGTTTTCCAAGGGCTGAGTCAATTTGGGATTTGATAAAGTTGGTCAGTCTCCTGAAGGCCCATGGTCCAAAAGAAATTAGAATTAGGAAGCCAATTAATGGGCCTAGAAGGCTTGGGAGCAGAGTAGAGAGCCAGGGGGATGTGGAAAACCAATTTTTAAACCATGCCTCACCTTTCTCTCTCTCCCTTTTTCTTTTTTCCAGGCTATCCTTAACCCTTTGCAGACTGTCTTCTACCAGGCCAAGTTTATCCTTAAAAAAACAGCATTCTTCCTTTAGTGCCACGCAGAGTCCCCCCTGTTGTAAAAATAACAAATCAAGACCGTGTCTATTTTGTAATGCTACTTCAGCTAGAGAGGCAACAGAATCTTTTAGGTGTTCTAATCCTGCTTGAAGTTCTGAGAGATCCTTATCAATAGCGGCGCTAAGCTGGGTGTACTGTGCATTGGAGGAGACTAAGGAGGCAATACCTGTACCAGAGCCAACAAACCCAAGTCCAATCAGGACCGCAAGTGTAACTGCTGTCAGGGGTTCTCTTTTGTCTCTGATAAGGGTACCCCTTCCATGTTCCCAAAATTGTAGGAATTCCTCCGGGTAGTGGACAGTTAGGTGAGGAAAAAGGGAGACAAGGACACAATAGTCCTTTTTCTCAAGGAATTGTTTGGTGTCTACAAAGGTGGTTAGTCCTGACGAGCAGGCAAGATAGGTATTAGGAGGGGCTACAGCATATCTATAGGAAGTATTAATAAGGGTACTTTGGTTACATACTGTGTCTAGCTGAAGAGGGGGGAGCATTTGCGGGCCAAGGAGACAATTTCCCTGACCGGAGATTTTTGCAAGAGTGAGGCCTTGGGATTCCCCAGTGCCCCATCTGAGATCATCTGTTCTGTTGGAGTGTGTGATGTTCCTGAATTGAGCAATACCTTCATAGAAGGGCGGGGAAGAGGAATAGCAGATCCAGCATTCTTCCAATGAAGAATTCTGTATCTGGGTCAAAGCTCGCACAGAGGCATTAATGAGAGTAAGTATGATATGGGCAGTAGAGGGATCGCTAGCAGGGAGGGTGGGTCTATAAGGGACGGTGTCGAGGGAGACGGGGGTGCTGGGAGTAGGTTGGTCCAAGGGTCTGGTATTATAGATGTTAGATGTTAGCATTAGGCCCAATGGCCACCGGTTGGGGGGGTGTGGGGATGGTTTGGGTGAGTTTGATGGTGAATATAGTTCCAGGGTCATATTTAGACTTATATAATCGGAGTCCCCAGGTATATCCCCTTTCCCATCCACGCGCCTCTTTCCCTTTCGCAGTAAACTGAATTTCCAGGGGGTTGCACCATTGGTTGTTAGTCTGGCAAGAATTCTGAGTGAGGCTATAGTTGGCGGCGACTGTTATAAAGTCTGTTTCTGAGTGTTTTATCCAGTACCCAGTACCTGTTGTTTCACAACCCCACTGTTTGCAGAAATAATCTGCCGGTCGGCCGCAACGTGGGTGGGTCCGTGCATATCCAGGGCATAAATAGAAGGATAGGCTGGCAAGCTTTCCTCTTCGGTCTTAGTGAGGCATCCAGTGGGTCCCGCATATGGGCCCCACATCACATTCTATCCTGAATCGTATTGCGAGAGTTGACAAAGGTCAGGGTATAGAGGGGGCCATGGGGCGGTTGAATCTACTTTAGATGTGCTCCAAACACGGGAGCCTCGGGAGTCTTCAACGGACCAGGTATAGTTGAGTAGTCTGTATGAGCAGGATAGTGGTAAGAGCAGGCATAAGACGAGGGCCTTCATGCTGGATCCCTTATCTACAAGAGAGCACAGAGGGAGATTTCTCAGGGGGTTCCCTGGGTGGATTATGTAGTTTTACTAGACGCTCAGGCAGCCATCTAGCATTTTGAGCTGATGAATCATAAATACAGGCATGTCCTTTACCCCAGATAAGGACTGGGTCAGGTCCTTGCCATTTGTTGGAGATGGGATCTCTCCACATAGCCTATGCATAGTTGTGTTCAGTAGTGGGATGCCAAAGGCGATCTGCTGCAGATTTGGCATTAGCATCAAGGGAGAGGAAATTGAGGACAAAGAGGGCATGGTTAAGAATAGTTTTAGCATTGTTAATCTTGGGGTAGAGTGTCTCTGACCCTTTCTGTAATTTAGTAATCATGTTTTTGAGCGTTTGGTGGGCTCTTTCTACAATGCCCTGTCCTTGAGGGTTATAAGGAATTCCTGTAATATGTTTGATACCTAAACTCTGACAGAAGTTAAGGAAGGAGGCGCTTGCATATCCGGGGCCATTGTCTGTTTTAATGATCTTAGGGTTGGGGAGTGTAGCCAAGGCGGCCAGAACATGGTTAATAACATGGCGGGTAGCTTCACCGCTCTGGGGGTGGCAAAAATAAACCCACTGAAGGTGTCGATAGAAACATGGATGTACTTAAGCTTTCCAAAAGGTGCATAGTGGGTGACATCCATCTGCCAGACTTCACCAGGAACCAACCCCCGGGGATTGACACCGAGGTGTGGCTCTGGGAGCAGGACAAGACACCCTGGGCACTGTTTGACAATTTGTCTTGCTTGTTCCCTGGTTATGCCAAATTTAAGCCTGAGTGTCTGTGAGTTTATGTGGTGCAGCTTGTGGGCCCACGTGGCAGCCTCTAGAGGACACAGCAACGCAGGCTCATAAGCTACCCCACAGAAACCTGTTCCTTTTCCTAAAAATGGATCTTGAGTTGCCCGGTCCACTTGTGCGTTCCCTTCTGTCAGGGGGCCTGGGAGGTCAGAATGGGCATGAATATGACCAATGAAAAAGGGTTGACTTCTGGAAAGTATGAGCGACTGTAACTTGGCAAAGAGAGGGGAGGCATTGGTAGATGGTCGTATATAAGGGACAGTTTCTAAAAGGGGTACCGAGTGGGCAACGTAGGCACTATCTGTGTACAGATTTAAAGGATCAGGGACTGCCTCAAAAGCCCAGATGATCGCAGCAAGCTCTACAAGTTGTGCTGAGGTGTATGGGAAGGTGAGGGAGGTGATCTTCCCATTTACGCTCACTGCGGCTTTCCCAGATGCTGAGCCATCTGTGAAGATGAGATGGGCCTCCTTGAGGGGTGTCCTTTTAGTTATTTTGGGGAAGACTACAGGTGTTATTTGCAGGAACTGAATAAGTTTGTCAGGGGGGTAGTGATTGTCTATGACCCCCGGGAATGAGATACAGCTCACAGCCCAGTCATCATCATTTAATAGGAGCCAATTTATTTGTGATGCTGTGTATGGGCAAATGATGCGATCAGGTTTTTTGCCAAAGAGTCTTACTGCAACTTCTCTTCCTCCTTTAAGGAGGTCAGCGGTGAGGTGTGGGTATGATGGGAGAATTTTGGTGGGGGTGACTGGCATGTGTATCCAAAAAAGCGGATGATTTTGCCAAAGCAGGCCAGTGGGAGAGAGATTTGTGGGAAAGAGCAAAAGCCAGAGAGGCTTTTCAGGGCTGTAATATCCTATGTGTTGGTTTTTTATGGCTTGCTCGACTAGCATCAGGGCTGAGCAGGCTTCTGGTGTCAAGGAGCATGGGGAGGTGGGCTCTGGGTCTCCCTTTAAGATGTCAAATAATGGCTTTAATTCCCCTGTTGTTAGTTTTAAATAGGGTCGGAGCCAATTGATGTCTCCTAGTAATTTCTGAAAATCATTGAGGGAATTCAAATGATCAATACGAATATGGGCTTTCTGGGTCAAGATTTTGTTAGTGAAAAGTTCAAATCCAAGAAATAACTGGGGGGGTCGGGTCTGAACTTTTTCCGGGGAGATCCGGAGTCCTCTTTTTTCTAGTGCCTCTATAAGTTTCTGAGAGATAGTTACCAATTCTTTTTCCGTAGGTCCTGCAAGGAGGATATCATCCATATAATGGATGATATAGAGTGAGGGATATTGCATCCTAAAGGGGTCAATAGTCTGGGCTACGTACTTTTGGCAGAGTGTAGGGCTATTGGTCATGCCCTGGGGTAAGACTTTCCATTGAAAGCGTGGGAATGGGCCACGGCAATTGGTGATGGGTAGGCTAAAGGCAAAGCGTTTGCAGTCAGCGGGATGGAGAGGGATTGAGAAAAAACAATATTTGAGGTCAATAACTACCTTGGTAAAACCTTCAGGGATGGCTACAGGCGAGGGAAGACCAGGTTGCATTGCCCCCATGGGGATCATTGTTTTATTAACCGCTCTGAAGTCATGTAAAAGTCGCCATTTACCTGAGCGTTTTCGGATGACAAAAATGGGAGTGTTCCAGGGGGATACAGAAGGTTCTATGTGTCCTGCATCTAATTGTTCCTGCACTAATCTAAAGGCTGCATCCAATTTAGCCTTAGGAAGGGGCCACTGGTCAATCCAGACGGGATGGTCATCTTTCCATGATATTTTTTCCGCCTGTAGTGCAGGGGGACCAGTGGCCCTTATAAAAAATGGTTTTCAAACCCTAATCCCGAGCACCCTGTTTTTCCTGTAATTTGCAAAGGGAGCAGTTGGCCTTACTTTTCTTTTCCAAGGCCTTGTCCAGGGAGAAATCCTTGAGCAAGCATCTGGCTGGTTACTGTAAAATTAGGGCTGAACATAATGACTCCCATTTGGGGGAGAATGTCTCTTCCCCAGAGGTTAACAGGGAGGCCAGGCACTACATAGGGTCGAACAGTACCTACATTTCCTTCCTCATCTTTTCAGGGGAGCCATTGAGAACTTTGTAGGGCATTTTGAGATTGTCCTATTCCTTGTAAGTGGGTCATAGAGGGCTGAAGAGGCCAGGAGGGCGGCCAACTTTCTTTGGAGAGGACTGTGGAGTCCACCCCAGAATCTAGTATGCCAGAAAAGATCCGGCCCTGAATGGCCAATTTAAGTGTAGGGCGTTCCTGTGAAATGGTTTGAGCCCAAAAAACATCTGAAGACCCTGGGTTGGAAGCTCCCCTCCTTTGTGTAACTGTTGAATATTGGGTTTGCAGGGGGAGCGGGAGTGCTTGGGCAAGGCGTTGTCCTTTCTGAATAGTGATGGAGTTATTAAGAGTGGACGCCATTATTCTAATTTCTCCCGTATAATCATTGTTTACAAGAGAGGGGTGGACAATAAGGTCACCCAAGGTGGAGGAGGCGCGGCCAATTATAAGAAAAAGGAATCCCTGACGGGGGGGCCATAGACACCAGTGGGGATCATACTGGGACCATCCTCACCGTTTAATATTGTACAGGAGGAGGAACACAAGTCCACCCCTGCGCTCCCTGTGGTGGCTCTGCGTAATGGTAGGTGGGCAAGCTGTTCCCCGAGGCTTGCAGGTTGGGGGTTGTTTGAGGGGCCCGGGGCTGGCCCCTCTTGCCGTTTCCCGGAAACGGGACAATGGGTTGGCCTTCAGCGTTGGTGGTGGATCGACAGGTGTTGGCCCAGTGGTTCCTTTCCTACATCTGGGGCAGAGGGTCTGTGGTTGATTAGGTCTTTGGTTAAAAACCTCCTGTGTTGGTGTTGGTAATTGGGCATTGGCGGGCAAAGTGGCCTTCCTGGGCACACCTAAAACAGGTCTTAGATTGGTCAGAGTGCTGAAGGGCTGCCCCAACAGCTAAATGAACTGCCTGCGTAAGGGGGTCTATGTCTCTACAGAGCCTTATCATTTCATCTAAAGTTTTGTCTCTCCATTTTCCCCGTAAAATGGAGTGGCAAGTGGCATTGGCATTCTCGTAGGCTAAGCGTCTAACAAGCTGGTCATCAGCTGCTTCCTGCCCTAGGGTCCTCTCTATGGCTTCCAGGAGCCTGCTTACATATTCTGAGAATTCCTCCTGGTTTCCTTGGATGATTTTATTGAGGGGTGCAAAAGGGGAGCCAGTGTTGGGAAGGGCCCGCCAGGCAGAAATGGCAGCACTAGCTGCCTGAGCAAGCAATCCAATCGGGAGATGGGACTGCCAGGTTTCACTAGCGTACTTGCCCTGCCCTGTGAGTTTTTCATAAGCTCCCTTAGAAGTTTTATAGGTAGTTGAAGCAATGGTTTGACAACGATCAAAAAAAATCAGCCTTCCAGGTGAGGAACTGTTCTCGTGTAAGTACTGCCTGGATGACCCTGAGCCACTCGGAGGGGAGAAGATATCCCCCACGGGAGATGGCTTCTAGTGCGGAGAGAGTAAAGGGGGCATTAGGCCCATAGGTTTTAACAGCTGTATGTAAGTCTTTCAAACTTTTGAAGTGGATTTTTCTATAATTTAGTGATTTTTGTTCCCCTAGACTATCTGCCACTTCCCTTTCATCTTCCCTGTTCCTATTCTCCTCTTCCTCTTCTCCTTCGCTATGGGAAGACTCGGGGGGCTCAGCCTCTCCTGCATCGGGGTCACTATCATCTTGGCGGGATCTTGTCATGACAGGGAATGTCATCTGTTTTTTATAATTCATGGCAGCTCCTGCCTTAGAGTGTCTCTGTTTTGTTTTGCTTTCACTTCTGGTTTTTGATTTAAACTGGTTTTTTAAGAGGGGGATTTTAAGGGACCTTTGTAATGAATCCTGTAGGGCAGACAACTCACCGGAGAGCTGAGCATATTGCGTTTGGAGATCTAAAACCTCACGGAGTTCTTTTACTTGCGCGGATAGTTGCTCCCGTGCCTTATTGAGTGTGGTCATATTAGGCCCCAGGGGCAGGAAGGCAGGGGCGGTTAGGTATGGAGGGGGAGCGGAGGCTAGGGGCCAGTCTGGGTTATTATATCTAGTGGCCTCTTCCTCAAGTTCTGCCTCATCGCCTGGGTCTAGAGGCTCTGAATCTGGGTCCATTTCTGGACTGGACCGGAGATTCTTATTTCTTGTAAACACTGGGCAGGTTATGGGCTCCTCTGCTGGTGTTATCTCAGAAGGGAGAGGAGGATAGAGGGATTTGCTTGGGGGGATTTCAATAGCTGCTGAGGGAGATCTAGCTGGAGTTTTAGGGGGTTTCGCTTCCTCTTCTTTCAAAGACTTTATAGAGGCTGTACGCGAAAGAGGGCGAAGGCAGGACTCCGCAACTGAAAGAAGCTGTTGTTTTGTGGGGTCCCCGGTGGCGCTTTCCACTATGTCTCTTATAAGACCCCAGTAAGAAAGGGCGGAAACAGGGACGGCATCAGGTCCTTCTATTTTCAATTTCTGATTAAGATCTCTTCCTACTTTCTGCCATTTACCTGGGTGGATCTCAGGTCCTGTTACCAGAAACCACGGGCATACTTCATCTATAAAAAGGAAGAATCTAACAAGATCCTTTTTCTTTACTTTAACTCCCCTGTCTTTAAGTGCCAGTTTGAGGTCCCGTATAAAGACCTGTTCTTTAGACAGCTTGGAACCCATGAGAAAGAATGAGGCAGACGTCACTTACCTGTTCGTGGGGCTCTCCGGAGCAATCAGAGGGGGTCGCGACGATTCTTCTTCACGGGGTCTGCCTGGCGAGAGTCCATGCCTTGAGCCCCACGTTGGGTGCCACGTGCCCTGACCCATGGGACAGCAAAGTGGGGTGTCAAGGAGGACCCAGCCTGAAAAGGAATGGGTGAAAATAAGGAGAGTGAGACCCAAGGATGGTGGATAAGGTCTGAGTTTATTTGAAAAAAGTACATGCTTATATACTGTAGAGAAGAAACAAGGGGGTTAGCTTAGGGGTGGAGTTGGTATGCCTTGGCCTGAGAGAAGGGATAGTCTGTGGTCAGTTTGTTCTTGATAACAGAGGGTGAGGCCTCTTTCCTTTATCTTGGCCCTTGGTATGCCTGGAATTTTGTTTGCTCGTTTTATCTTATCTGACATGGGGCTTCTTGGCTCCTGGTATGTCTGGAATTTGTTTGCTCTTTTTATCTTATGGGGCTTCTTGGCCCCTGGCAATCAATCAACCCTTGAGGAAGGTACTTCTATCAGGACAGATAAAAGGCTTGTATTTTGACAGAGGGGCTATAAGAACAAGACAGGGTTATACAATAAACAAGGATTATATTAGGAGGAGGCTAGGTATTAGAAGATAAATAAGACCACATGAAGAGGCACAAAAACCTATTAAAGTAGAGGGAAAAAAGAGAGGGTATGAACACTGAATAAATCTTAGTCTCAACAGATTTAGCCCAAAGAAGTAATAACATACATTCCTAATGGGGTTTAAAAATCTATCCTGGGGTGGCTAGGTAGCGCAGTGGATAGAGCACTGGCCCTGGAGTCAGGAGTACCTGAGTTCAAATCTGGTCTCAGACACTTAATAATTACCTAGCTGTGTGACCTTGGGCAAGCCACTTAACTCCATTTTCCTTGCAAAAACCAAAAAAAAAAAATCTATCCTACCCTACAGGGAAATGGGGGGGGGGGGGGCAGGGGAAGGGAAATAAAGGGAAACAAGGGAAAGACAAAAAGGAAGGCAAAAGTAAAAGTAAAGTTAAAGTTAAAAAGAAAAAGAAATGTTAAAGGGGAAAGGGAACAAAACATTGGTGAGGAGGGAGAAGGGAAAAGAAGAGAAGTATAAACAAAAGAAGATGTCATGGAGGAAAATGCAGAGTTAGTAATCTTAACTGTAAATGTGAATGGGATGAACTGTCCCATAAAATGGAAGCAGATAATCAATGGATTAAAAACCAGAATCTTACAATATAATGTTTACAAGAAACATATTTGAAGTAGAGAAATACACACAAGGTAAAGGTAAAAGACTGGAGCAAAATATACTATGAAGTAAAAAACTCAGAAATAGCAATCCTGACCTATTCAAAGCAAAGGCAAAAATAGATCAAATTAAAAGCTATAAGGAAGGAAATTACATCTTCTTAAGAGACACTTTAGACAATAAAGTACTATCATTATTAAACATATATGCACCAAGTGCTATAGCATCCAAAATTCTTAGAGGAGAAACTAAACAAATTACAGGGATATACAGTCAGCAAAACAATGATAGTGGAGGAGCTCAATCTCCCTCTCTCTGAATTAGATAAATCTAACCACAGCATAAAAAAGAAGAAAGTTGAAGTGAATAGAATTTTAGAAAACTTAGCTATGATAGGCCTCTGGAGAAAATTGAATCAGAATAAAAAGAAATATACCCTTTTTCTCTGTAGTTCTTGGCACCTGTACCAAAATTGACCATGTTCTAGGGCATAAAAACCTTACAATTAAATGCAGAAAGGCAGAAATATTAAACACATCATTTTCAGATCCTGATGCAATAAAAATTACATGAAATAGGGACGGAACCAAGATGGTGACAAGAAAGGATCGTGTCTTAGGTGCTCTCTCATAAAACTCATAAGCTAAGGACTCTTAACTAAACTTTCGAGAGACAGAACCCACAGAAGGACCTAGTGAGGCAGTTATCCTACTCAAGGTAACCTGGAAAAGAGCAGAAAGGCTCTGCTCCCGGGGTCAGAGGACTGGCCCACTGCAGGGGTGGCCCACCCAAGCAAAAGAACTTCAGCCTCCTGGAGGCAGCCCCAGGGAGCTGGGAGCTGTGGCTCACAGCAGTGAGGGAATCTCCTGAGCCATGCCCCGGGGGGCACCAGGCACAAAGTGGGGGAACAGTTGAGGGACCTCTGCCAGAGCAAGCACGTGGAGCCCAGCCCTCAGGGCACACAGCCAGCAATGTGGCTAGCACAGCCCAGATCCAGGAAACAGAAGTAGGTGGAGCCAGTAAGCAGGAGCCTCCAGGGCATGAGCCCATTGAGCTGAGGGAGGGACTGCAGAGAGAGAGACTGCAGAGCTCTGCCCTCTGCACCTGGAACAGGACTCTGGGGCTCTGACCACATTTGGATCCTGATCGCAGTCTAGGCTCCCCCATAGAACAGCAGGGGCCCCCCCTCACCTCAGCCCCATAGCAGAGTGGGGTGCATATGGTCATTCACAGACCAGGAGGGAGGACAGAGCCTCACATACTGAGACCCTTGTGGGAGTGTCCCAAAAGCTCAGGAAGCACCCGAAAAACAGGCTAAGGCTCAGAAAATGAACAAGCAGAGAAACAAGAGGAACACCTTTGAGAAATATTTTGCAAATGAGCCCAAGAAGGATCAAAATACTTAGTCTGAAGATGAGGAAGCACCAGCTCCTGCATCTAAAGACTCCAAGAAAAACAGAAATTGGGATCAGGCTATGACGGAGCTCAAAAAAGACTTTGAAAATCAAATAAGGTAGTTAGAAGAAAAAACTGGGAAAAGAAATGAGAGAGATGCAGGGAAAACATGAAAATGAAGTCAGCAGCTTAGTCAAGGAAATCCAAAAAATGCTGAAGAAAATAGCATGCTAAAAACCAGCTTAGGTCAAATGGATAAAACAGTTCAAAAAGTTATTGAGGAGAAGAAGGCTTTAAAAAGCAGAATTGGCCAGATGGAAAAAGAGATAAGAAAACTCTCTGAGGAGAACAAATCCTTCAGACAAAGAATAGAATTCAGGGAGATTGATGAATTTAACAGAAATCAGGAATCAATACTTCAAAACCAAAAAAATGAAAAATTAGAAGAAAATGTGAAATATCTCATTGAAAAAAATAATTTAAAAATTATTGGAATTCCTGAAAGTCATGATCAGGAAAAGAGCCTTGACATCATTTTCAAAGCATTACTACAGGAAAATTGCCCTGATATTCTAGAAGCAGAGGGCAAAATAGAAATGGAGAGAATCCACTGATACCCCCTGAGAAAGAGATACCAAAAAACCAACCCCTAGAAATATTATAGCCAAGTTCCAGAACTCCCAAGTCAGAGAAAATATTACAAGCAGCCAGAAGGACACAGTTCAAATATCGTGGAGCTGCAGTCAGGATCACACAGGATTTAGCAGCAACTACATTGGAAGCTCATAGGGCTTGGAATATAATATACCAGAAGGCAAAAGAGCTTAGAATGCAGCCAAGAATCAACTATCCAGCAAGGCTGAATGTCCTCTTCCAGGAAAAAAGATGGACTTTCAATGAACCAGGGGAATTTCAAATGCTCCTGTTGGAATGGCCAGAGCTGAATAGAAGGCTTGAACTTCAGATACAGGACTCAGGTCTACATAGATAATCTCATCAACGCTCAACTACCTCTGGTAGTGTAAAGTTTCCTGTTGAGAACTGCATATTCTGGAAGATCCTTCCCTTCCACCTCTGCCTTCAGTGCTCTTTGCTTGTAGTCTTCATCTACTACCATATCAAACTACCACACTTTTGTGATGAAAGCCTACAAACAGGCACATTTTTCTCCTCTGGACAGTTGCAGACACATTTGTCTGATCAGAATAAAGTTCCACTTTTTCTGAGTAGTTATCTCAATGAATGTTCCAAGACATTTTCTTAAAGCATTTTATCCATAATGGTGTTTGTTCCAACTATGTCGTATTTACCAGGATTTTCTGCTGCTTCCTTAGTAACCCAGGAAGTTTTTTCAGCCCCTGGCAAGCCAATCATCACAACTTCACAAACTTTCTTCTTATCTGGTCCTTTTGGCCAATCATCTAAGGATACATTCTGGAGGAAAAGTATGTTCTTCAAGTATTGGGAAATATGGCTTTTCCTTCTGACCAAAATTAAATTCAACTTGCATGGGTTTGGCAAAGAATATAAGAGAAAAATAGTAGTCCAGCAAGAACCTCCTGTTAATTTTGAAAGCAACACCAAGATCTTGTCCATTCTGTGCATGGGAAAGGTCCACTTCTTCACCTTCAAAATTAGAGAATCATTAAGTCACATCATTTTCATCAAACTTCTCCCCATAGTCTTCAGTCTTAAAGATGTACGTTTTTATTCCTTTTAGAGAATAGTCAATAGCTTTCGTATATAAATGCCTCACTGGGATCTTCTCTGTAACCTTCATCTCAAAGCAAACTTTGCCTTTTCAAATTCCCTAAACTCTTCTTCCAATCAAAAGAAAAGCAAAACTCTCCATATTAAGTGAAGAGGCACTGCAACTGTCTCTTGAGCTTTTAAAATGTAGATCACAGTTATAAATATCAAGACAACTCGTGTCAAAAAAAAATTACATGAAATAAAGAGTCATGGAAAAAATAAACCAAAAATTAATGGGAAACTAAAATTCTAATTCTCTCTCTCTCTCTCTCTCTCTCTCTCTCTCTCTCTCTCTCTCTCTCTCTCTCTCTCTCTCTCTCTCCTTCTCTCTCTTGACAGTGGGGTTAAATTATTTGCCCAAGAACATACAACTAGGTAATTAAGTGTCTGAGGCTTGATTTGAACTTGGTCCTCCTGATTCCTGGGTCATACTCTATTCACTATGTCACCTAGTTTCTAAATAGACTAATTTTAAAGAATAAATGAATCAAACAACAAATCATAGAAATAATCAGCTATTTCATCCAAGACAAGAACCAGCAATATCAATACTAGGTGTATATTCCAAAGAAATCATTAAAATGGGAAAAGTCTTACATGTTCAAAAATATTTATAACAGCTCTTTTTGTAGTGGCAAAGAATCAGAAATTGAGGGGATATGCATCAATTGGGGAATAGCTGAACAAGTTATGGTACATGAATGTTAAGGAGCACTATTGTTCTTTAAGAAATCATGAGTGGTTGGACTTTAGAGAAGCATGGAAAGAATTGCATCAACTGATGTTGAGTCAAGGAAGCAGAACCAAGAGAACATTGTACACATTAACAACTTTGCAAGAAAATCAACTCTAATGGATCCAGTTCCTCTCAGCATTTCAGAGATGAAGATCTGCTGTGGACAATGCCATCTAGATCCAAAAGAAAAAAACACAGAGTCTGAATGTTTATCATTTTTATTCTTAAAAAAAATAATTTCATATTTTTCCTTCCATTCTCATGGATTTTTCATTCCCCTTATTCTAATTCCTCTTTCACATATGAATAATATGTGAATATGTTAAACATGAATGTACATGCACAACTTTTGCCAGTACAAAAATGCAAATGGATGAATATTGAAAAAGTACCATTGCATGTAATTGGAAAAATAAAATAAATTTTCAGTGAAAAAAAGTTCAAATTACTTTGCCCTCCAGGATATCATATTCCAGACTCTCTGATCTTTTAACACTGTACCTCCCTGGTATTTAAATTACTTCTTTTGGACTGCTTGCAGTCTTTTCTCTGTTAGCAGAGAATTCTGAAATTTGGCTACAATATTACCTTGGAGTTTTTATCTTTCTGGGGTGTGATTGATGCATTCTTTTAAAGAATGCTTTATCTTCTTGTTCTAGGCTATTAGGGAAATTTTACATGATAAATTACTACAAGATATTGTCTAGGTGATTTTTCCTGATCATAGCTTTCAGGTAGACCAATAATTCATAAATTATCTCTCTTGGATATATTTTCCAGGTTTTTCCTAAAACATACTTTACATTTTTTTATTTTTTCAGTCATTTAGTTTTGTTTGATGGAATCTTCATGTTTCACAGGGTCATTGGTTTCCATTTGTCCAATTCTAATTTTTAGGCTTCTATATATTCTTCAATTATCTTTTTCAGGTAGTTGATTTTAATTTCAGATAAGTTATTTTCCTTTTCCAGTTAGTTAATTTTTTTGATCAGTTACATTCCTTTTTCAGTTGGACATTTTTATCTATAATCAATAAAACAAATGTACACATTAGCTATATTAATTTTTTTTAAATTTGCCATTATTAACCCTTCCCCTTTCTATTAGGAGGTGGGTAATGTGTTTCATCATTAGACTTCTGGAATCCTAGTTGGTCAATGTTGCTGAAGAGGAGTTCATCACTATAATATTCCATCACATTTATATACAATAACTTGTTCATTCATTCCCCAATTTATGGGCATACCCTTAGCTTGCCATTTTTTTCTACCTCAAAAAAATCTTTAAAACTTTTCATATTTGTTTATTTTTTAGGTTTTTGCAAGGCAAATGGGGTTAAGTGGCTTGCCCAAGGCCACACAGCTAGGTAATTATTAAGTATCTGAGACCAGATTTGAACCAGGTACTCCTGACTCCAAGGCCAGTGCTTTATCCACTACGCCACCTAGCCGCCCCAACTTTTCATATTCTTAAAAATTGTTTTAGGGCATCCAGGTGGCATAGTAAATAGAAAACCTAGCCTAGAGCCAGGAAAACCCATCTTTTTGAGTTCAAATCTGGCCTCAGACACTTAATAGTTGTGTGACTCTGGGCGAGTTACTCAACCCTGTTTACCTCAGTTTCTTCATCTGTAAAATGAGCAGGAGAAGGAAGGGGCAAATCCCGCCCCCAGTATTCTTGCCAAGAAAACCCCCAAATGGGGTCATGAAGAGTCAGATATGACTAACAAATAAGAGCTTTCAAAGAACAACCACAATCTCCATCCCTTGTCCCTTGTTTTCTAATTTCACTGGTGAATGAAATGCATTCCTGTGAGTTTCTGTGTATGTCTGTATTTTCCTTTCTTTTGATCAGTTCAGATGAGAGTGAGATTCAAGAGTCAGTCTGTTTCCCCTAATCTTCTTTCCATTCTCACTTTCCCCAACTTCCACTCCAAGGTATTCCTCTTAGCCCTCCTTCCATTTTTTTTCCGATAAGATCATCATGACATAAGAGAGCCACTCCTAGACTTTTGTTTAATTGAACTCCCTTTCTGAATCCTGATGATTGTAAGGATGAGAGGTCATATGCATAATCTCTCAATATTTGCTGTTTGTACAGTATAAGAATATAATCAGTTTATCCTATTTAGCCCTTGTATTATTCCAGAATCTTAGGCTTAGGCTGGGCATCTGCAAACTTTCAGTATCCCCAAGGTAGTTTGATTCAGGACAAAGTCTAATTGCTGATCCTCTAGGCTGAGCTCTACAAGTTAGACTTGAGGATAGGTGGATAGGTAAGGGGTCTGGAATCAGGAAGACTTGAGTTTAAATAAAGGCTCTGGAACTTACTAGTTGTGTGATACTGAGCGAGTCATTTGAAAGTTTCGTCTCAGTTCGTCATCTGTAAAATGAGCTGGAGAAGAAAATGACAAATCATTCCAATAACTTTGCCAAGAAAACTCCAAATGGGGTCAGGAAGAGTAGGATGTAATTTAGAAAAGGACTGAACTACAGGAATAGATTTCTGCTGGACTCTGTTCCTCTCAGTCAACTGGAAAGCTCTGTTGGCTCAGAGTGACAGAATTGTCAGATCTTCTTTTATTTGAGATTCCTGACCTTCTTAATCCTCTGAAGGCTAGGCTAGTTGTTGTAAATGAGATTCTGCTTTGCCTTTGAGGTCTGAGTCACTCTGCCACTACTACTGACTTTTGAACTTTCTCCTTTTTCTACACACCACCCAGGGCTACCCACTGGGAAACATCACTGTCTTGTGTATGTCTCCTTTTTTTCTTCATCATGAATGGATGATCCAGGACTGAGTAGTTGACAAGAAAGCTGCCAGCTGGCACCTGTCCTCATCAGAGTGCCCTGGTGTAGGTAAAGGTGAAGAGGTGGCCTTGACCCCTGGCAAGGACTCAGCAATTACCCAGACTCTCAGGAAACAAGATAAGTCCCCTATCAACAAGATAGTTAACTCCCTTTTATTTAGGATGTTTCTTAATTTATTCCCATTGTCTGCATTCATCACCTCATCTTCCTACACCTTTGTTCTTTAAAAAACTACTTGAGTGTTGGTTTCCCTTTGGGAAGTCCAGTCCACCACTGAGCATAAACCCTTCCAATAAATACCTTTACTTGGAATTGGAGAAAGTCTGAGTTTTGAATTCTTTCAAGACAATCTGCGACCCACTTCACTTTACTCCAACATAGGGTTACCACAGCATGAGACCTCTTCTTACCTTAGTGCAAGCCTCTCCCTGGGCACTGGAATACTTCTCTAAATATCATGCTACTGATCTTACCCAACCTTATCCCACCTCCAAAGTCTCCAGGCTTTGGTTTGATGTATTTATACATATATTAAGAGGAATTTGTAGAGAGGAGAGCACTGTATTCATTGTCAGAAAAAAATCTTCTCTCTAAGTAAATAGCTGTTTCCAAAATATAATTATCATAATGAAGAAATTATATAGGTAAAAATCTAGATTTTATAGGTGGGGCAGTGGATAGAGTACTGGTCTTGGAATCAGGAGGATGGGAGTTTGAATCCAGCTTCAAATTCTTGATTCTTCCTAGCTGTATGACTTTGAGCAAGTCACTTAACCTGGATTGCCTCGCATCCAAGGACAGTTCTGTCATCCTGATTCACATCTAGCCACTGGACCCAGATGACTCTGGAGGAGAAAATGAAACCAATGATTTAGCACAGTACCCTCTTACTCATATCCAATTCACATGCTTGTAATGGCATCACCTCCCTGATGTCATGGTCTTCTTCAAGAATAAAGGACAAACATTATTATTAATATTATGTTCAAGCATAGGTTTAGGTCTCAGAGAGAAAAATAAACCTGAACAATTAGTAGGATTCTAATAAGATCTCTTGTAGGCAAAAACATTATCAGAGTGACAGAGAAATATTTCTTTTTACGCATTGTAATCTTATATATTCATTCACAATTAGGCTAATTAAGGAAGATGATTTATATGCCACTAAGGAGTTATGGACAGTTAAGATTCATTCTCTTGCTTCTTCTTTTCCAAAGAGTGTTTCAATCCCCAAGTAAAATTTTAACTTCCAGGAAACAAGTTTAAATCAGTTCAACAGTCTCAAGGAGGAGAAACAGACCCAACCTTCCCTAAATCTTACTGTTTTAAGATTTCAGTTTTGTTCAGTTGAGGTCAATATTAACAGTAGGTAGACCTTTAATTGTCCAAAAGTTGCAGGGGAATAGCTCTGAGACATAAATAAAAATGATTAACAAAAGGCAATAAAAAAAAATCTCATTACACTTGAAATCTTGGTTAAACTTCCCCATTTAATATATGAAGATAGTCTCTTTAGAATTTTCTCTTCTCCAGAAGAAAAGAGAACATTTCTAGTTACTCATTTTAGGACACAAGGCCTTTCACCTTCTTGAAACTTTCCCAGTACTTCAATGTCCTACTTAAACTCTAGCACCTACAAACACTCCAGATGAAGTTTGATGAGGACAGAACACATAGCAATGATCAGATCTATTCCTGGAAACTTTTCATCAAAGAAAAATATTAATATTATATTTTACATTTGGAGCACAAAATGGTCAGAAACACTTTTCATTTACTATTAAACTCATATCCAAATCATTTCCAATTTAGAGTGAAAAATGCCCATACTGGTATATATTCTCCATGGTCTCAAACATATTTTCAATACAAGATGGCTTCTAGTAACATTTATAAGAATCTTGAAGAAGAAAAATAACATTAAAATACAGTTTTATGTTAACATTTCATATTAGTTGTGAGAATTTTCATTATTCTATTCCTTCCCTGACAAATAATTGAAAGGAAGTTCCTTCATGGGATGAATATACAAAAGTTTTTCTGAATATTAGAAGAGGGCACTTCTTTCTGAAGAGTAGAAGGCACTTTCCTTGGGTGAATCTCAGGCCAATTACTTTATGGGATAGAGAAGGAAGAGACAGTCTTTAGATGAATCAGTAGACAAAAACTTGCAGGTAAGAATGTCAGTGGCTTATAATTGTTTTAAATTTGTTTACCATTCTTACGACTTTTTACTTGAGAAAGGTCTTCTGTTCTTAATCTAACTTACCTTCCAAAGGGGACAGATTTATTTTAAGATCAGATAAATATTTATTTCTTAATATTTTCTAGTTGAACAAACCAGAGACAAATATAGATTTTGAGATATTTCATTCGAGCCCTCCTACCATGTTGACATTGAACTACTATTGAATACTCTTTGAGTGGTATAACTGCTTGTGAATCTTACTAATTTTGTTATTGCATAGTCTATGTCTTTCAATCTTCTCCAGAATAATAGCATGTTACACATGACAAAAAAACGGTTTAAAATCTAGAGTCCCCTTCAGTATAGAGTTCAGTATGCTAACAAATGAAATAAGGTTAATGTGGAATGACCTTTTCTTTATGACTTCCTGATTGTGAGTCTTGCTGACTCCTTGCAATCAATGCTTCCCTTTCTTGATATTCACCTCAATGGTTAGTTTAGAATTTTCCAAAAAATGGAAGTCAAGGTCAGTGACTCTATTTTGTAGGACTTTCCTTTTTTCGAAACTATTAGGTAACACCTGCTTTATGGATTATTATAGTATGGGATCTAGGATTTAAAAACTAGAGAGCAATGACCTTCTAAGTGGCCTTAAATGTATCCTCCACTGAGCTACAGGAGATTTTCTAATCTGCAGGTTTGACAAATCATTCCCCTACTAAAGAGCCCCAGTGATAATTATCAACCTTCAAGATCAAATATAACATAAAATATAAACTCCTCTTTGGTGTTTAAATCTCTGCATAACCTTTTCAATGTTATTGAACTTTACTTCCCTCAGACTCTTCATATATACTCTATGTTACAACTACAGACTACTCCATCTTCCAATTTGTGAATGTTCATTTCATCTCATTCCCTCCCCGCCCAATGCCAGGATTTCTTAGCTTCTCTAAGGACTCAGCTCATTTCTTCAGGAGTTCTTTCCAGGTCTTTTCTTCTCTCTCTGATGCCTCCTATCTCTATTGTTTACACACATCTATTTATTTGCATGTTGTCTTCACTATTAGATTAGATTAGATTTTAAACTCCAGGAAAGCAGGGATTATTTTTGTCCTTTATAAACTCAAGCACTAGTATAGTACATAATAAGTACTTATTTTTAATTATAAAAAGTTCTCTCTCTCTTTTGAACCTAACTTTAGAACCAAACTTTTGAACCAAATTTAGATTGCTTATTTATCTGTCACTTGTTGTGGAATGTGGTGTAAGGCTTCCATTTAAACCTTTTTTTAAAAATTTATTTCCAGTTTTCCAAAGAGTTTTTGCTAAAAAGGGAACATTTTCCCCATGAATTTGTTTTCTTGAATTTATTGGAGAGTATCTTCAATGTCTGTTTGTCTATTTGCTTCTGCATCTTGCTTATATAATGTTTCAAATTTGATCTACTTTAATATTTCTTGCACAGTAGCAAATAGTTGTTGATTATTATTGTTTCATAATATAGTTTGAGATCTTAGGGACTGTTAAATTATATTAAATGTTTATTTTGTGACAGATATACCATGCTAAGTGCTAGGGATATGATAAAAGCACAGTAAGCAAGATAGTCCTTGCCCTCAGGGAACTTATATTTTAATGGTAGAAGACAGTGTATAATTGGGAAAGGCAGTAAACACAAGGTAGTGCAGAGTGGAATGGGTCAAAATTGTAATGGATATCTGGACTCTTCAAATAAACAAAAACTGCCTTATCAGAGCTCTATATTGTAGGGCTCAGTTCAGGTTATTGGAGAGAAGATGATGACCCAAAGAGAGGCAGCATAGTATGATATTGCTAAGATTCCTTCAGTATCACTTTTTTAAAAATTATTTATTTCATTATTTGAGATTCACCTTTTGACTATTCAAATGAATTTTATTATGATTTTGTGTAGTCCTATAAATAACTTTATAATTGCTTGATTGATGCATGCTTAAATCTATAAATTAATTTAGATTCAATTTTTATTATATTAACATGACCCAAACAATGAATGTTTTTCCAATGATTTTACTTCCTTTGTTTTTTTGAAGTATTTTAGGGTTGTATTTAGTTAGGTTGTAAGTATATCTTGATAAATTGACAGCACATGAATTTTATAATTATTTTAAATGAAATTTCTTTCTATCATTTCCTTTTATTTTTTTGTTAGGGGTACAGAGAAATGATAATTACTTATGGATTTATTTTGTGTTTTGATATCTAAGTGAAGCTATTCATCATCTGACTTCACTGATTTTTCTCAAGTTTTCTATTCAAGTCAATGTATCTGAGAATTAAGATGGTTTTGCCTACTTTTTAGTGATGCTTGTTTCCTTAATTTCTTTCTCTTGTCTTATTACTATAGCCAGCTTTTTTAGTAGTACTATGTCAAATGATAGTGGAGAAAGATGTTTTACCCTTGATTTTCTAGGGAATGCTTTCAGTGTTTCCCCATTGCAAATAACTTGGTTTTAGATTATACATACATTGTGGATTATACATACATTCGATTATACATAATAGGAGTCCTTTCATGTCTATGCTTTTAAGCCTTAAAAAAACACAAATGAGTGCTGTAGTTTATTAAAGGCTTTTTATCAACTTCTATAGATATAATCATGTGGTTTTTGCTCTTTTTTTATTCATATGGTGAATTATGTTAATTAGTTACCAGTGTTGAAACATTTTTGTTTTTCCGGTATAAATCAAACTTGATCACCATGATTAATTTTTTGGATATGTTTCTGTAGTCTTTTATTTTTTGGTCAAAATTTTACTTAAAAGTTTTATTTAAATAGTCCTTAATGACACTGGGAATGGTATTTTTTTCTTTGCCTTCTTCCACCAGTTTTCCTAAATAAGGTGTATTAATCTATTTCACTCTGGACTCATTAGACATCCTTTATCTTTTCAGAACAAAGTCCTCTTTCACGGTAATCATTGTCTTTTGTGTGAAAACAAGGACTATTTTTACTTTTTGTTTTGGTATCCTCAAAGCTTAGCACATATAAAGGGTTTAATAAATATTCTTTCACTCACTCTACAGCCCTTACTATCTTTGAAGATACCATATGTTGTTTCCTCAACCCCTCCCCACTCCCATCATTGTTCTCCACAAGGCCATTGCAGGAGAAGTGGAGATAAGATAATATTAGATCTTTTCAGGTGTTGGTCATCACATCCTTAGCTCCACCCACCCACCCATCCATCCATCAATACCCTCTACTTCCTACAGTTTTCAGCAATTATTATAACCATACTTTACACTCACCATGTGATTATTTTCTTGTCCTCAGTTCTATTATTCTTCTCATCCTGAATAGGGAGAAGGGAAAGAGGTGTTGGATTTTGAAATTCTTAGATCATCTGGCAAACTAGATAATTAACAAGTTCCCCATGATATAACTAAGTCATTTGTATTCTGAGAGTGCAAAAGGTTGCACCTTTCTTAATTTAATTTAGAGTTCAGAAGATTGGCTGGTCATCATGGAACTCTTGAATTGTCTGAAACTATCAATCTCAGTACAATATGCAGTTGGAATTGGGACACAAAATCTGTGCCTTTTAAAATTTAAATCCTGATTCTTAGTTTTCATCCTCAGTTTTGACACAAAATTTCCATTACATAATTCTTGAGATAATATGAAATAAACTATTTTTGGTGTATAATGTTAATTGCATAACATCTTGGCTAAACAAATATAGAAAACACATAATATTCCTTATTTTGGGATTCAGGAACAATAACGAGATAATGAAGAATAAAGATCCTGGAATTTAACCTGATTTTCAAAATCAGTATTAGCTTTTTATATAGTCACCTATTACCCTGAACATAACAGAAGAAGTAAATACTGCCTATTAATCTATTAACCTAATAAGGACTCTTATTATGTATAATGTATAATCTCCTTATACCCTAATGTCATGTCCACAGAGATATGCTTTCTTTACCTCAAGGATTTTTGTTGTTATTTATGCTTCATAGCATTTATTTATACAGCAAAATATGGTATAGAAAATATTAGTTCAAATTACAATCCTGTTTGTACTCTCCTCTTTTCTCCTTATCTATGTAGTTCACTGGGCTAAAAAAAGTGGAAATAGTCTATTGTGATGGTCTTAGCTGATTCAGGGTTGTCAGGTATGTTTCAAGACAATGGTTATAGGGGCAAGTTGGGCTACACTTCCTTCTGAAAGCGCATACTTCCTCCTAGTGATAGTCCTGAGAGCACTGTTCCTGACCCCTGTGGTCTTCCACAATAATGTACCACCCACACCCACTACTAGGTCATCATCCTAGGTAACTATAGTAATACTTTTTGGGGGTATCCCTCACTACCCTTCTCTAAAATGATTCCATCTGTGGTCAGATTATTCTCTAAAACATTGCAGGCCTCAACTGCCTTCAATCTCTTTTGTGCTCCTGCCGCCAACCCCATTTCTATAATTTGCCCCACATCTCCAATCTCTTCATCATCTGTTTTTTTTCCTCAGGTGAAAGGATTCCCGGTTTTGCCTAGACAGTCTGCTATGTACTCCATGCTTATATCCTTCTCCCTGACTCCCTCTGCTACTTATGACCAAGTCATATTTATTAAGCATTTTTTATGTGCTAGACATTCCCTAAATGGAAAAATAAAAAGTACTGGAAGAAATTCTTACCTTTATGAACTACTGTTCATACTTTAATAGCAGAGAATATGTAAATAAATAGTTAATAAACATAAAATTACTTATTTAATAAGGATCAGGAAGGTGCTAAGAGTTGGGATTACAGAAAAAAAGGAAAAAACAAAAAATAAAGTCATAGGGAAAGGAGATGGAGTGCTGTTTTTAAGAAATGACTAGGAGACCAGTGTAGCTGGGATAACAAAATATGGTGAGAAAGAAGAAACAGTGTATAAGGAGACAAGAATAGAAAGAGGATCCAGGAATAAAGAATTTTATGCACCCAAAAGAGGAGTTCATATTGGATCCTGAAAATAATAGGGAACTACTGAAACTCATTGAGGAAGGAGGGGTGACATTTTCTGACCTAAATTTTAGAATAGGAAGCTCAATGGAGTGTAGATTGAAATGGGTAGAGACTTGAAACAAGGAAATGAGTTAGGAGGTTATTGCCATACTTCAGAAAAGAAGTTATAAGGGTCTGAAGAAGGATTGTGACTGTATAGAAAGGGTTATATACAAAGTAGAAATGATAAAAATTGATGACAAGATGTAGGGTGAATGAAAGTGAGAAATCAAGGATGAAATCATAGTTTAGGGCTGGGTGACTGGGAGGTACAATTGACAGTACTAGGAAAATTTGTTGGGGAAGAATATGATGAATTCTGTTTTAAACACATTGGGTTTGAGATGTCTATAAGAAATTCAGTTTGAAATGTCCAAAAGGTAGATTAAAACTATTACTCAGAAGAAAGACCAGGGCTAAGATGAATAGTTTGGGAATCATCTGCATAAAACTGAACCCATGGAAGCTAATGAGATCTCCAGGTGAAATAGCATAGAGGGAAAAAGAGGAGAGGAAAGGAGGAAATAGCATTGGGGGACACCTATGATTAGTGGGCATGAAGCTGAGAGACAGGGAAGGATTGGTGAATCATACAGGAAAACAACCCGGTGAGAATAACATCATGAAAACCCAGAAAGGAGAGATAAATCACAAAGAGAAGGTTCTCAACAATATCATGTGATGCAGAGAGCATGATATTTAGGTAAAGGGTTGTATATAGTAATTGAAGAGATCTTTGATAACTTTCATGAGAGTAGTTTTAGTTGAATAGGACCAAAAGTCAAATTTCAAAAGGTTTGGAAGAGAATGAGAGGAAAAGAAATGGAGTCACTAAATATAGATGATTTTTCTCAAGCAATTTGGTCATAAAGGGAAGAAGAGAGGCAGATGAAATGAGGTTTTTTTTTTCGTTAAGGATGGGAGAAACATGGACATATTTGAGGGTGGCAGGGAAGGAGCCAGTCGCCAAGGAAATATTGAACTTATCAAGTACTTCCTGGCTCCTTGGGATGGACCTCTCTTGCTTTTGCTCTTTCCTTGATGGTCCTATAGGTCTCATTTGCTAAAACTCCATCTTCTTTTGATGGTTTTGGTCTCCAGATTTGCTATTTAACAATTCTTTTCCATGATACTGCCCTTTTTGTTTTTTTTTCCTGTTACTACTGTTGCAAATTTAGAGAAGGTCTTTTTTTTTTTTAAGAATAAGTATGCCTGGGGCGGCTAGGTGGTGCAGTGGATAAAGCACCAGCCCTGGAGTCAGGAGTTCCTGGGTTCAAATCCGGTATCAGACACTTAATAATTACCTAGGTGTGTGGCCCTGGGCAAGCCACTTAACTCCATTTGCCTTGCAAAATCCTAAAAAAAAAAAAATAAGAATAATGTCTGGACTATAAAACCTTAGAGTTCTATTATCAGTCAGTTTCACAACTTTGTCTTGAATGACACAGTGGCTCTGCCACTAACTATCTACTGTACTACAAATGACTTTGGGTAGGTCATTTTATCTCCACTGGGCCTCAGTTTCCTCATCTGCAATATTAAGGAGTTGGATTGGAAAGCTTCTATGAAAACAGATTAAAAAATTTCTTTTTTAGTTCAATTGAAATATTAAGAAATAAATATTTCTCTATTCTAAAGTCATTTCCAGATTTTGCTGTTAGTTTTTTCCCTGGGGTATTAAAATACAATATTATTATTATTATTATTATTAACATCACTGTTGGATACGTAAATTAATGATTAACCAAGACGATATTTACTCCAAAGTAAGTGAAATGAAAGCTGAGTTTGCCAGTGCAAATGATTAATCAGTGAGATTTAATTGCAGGATTTCCTAAAGGAACATTGAGAAAATTGGGCCATAGGAATTTGGAAATCATTTGGGAAAAGTTCATGAGTTAGGGAAGAGATGAAATGAGCCTTAGATTGCTACATACCTATTTATTTATACCTCTTAGGCCACCAGGCAGGCAATGTGAAATTAGTGCAAAAATTTCTAAATTAAAGAAACAAAAACAAAAACACCCACCAAGAAGTCAAATTTTCTCCATCTGTCAAACTATATAACTTTTTAAAAATGTCTTTTAAAAAAAATCTGCCTTCTCTTATCTGTAAAATGAGGATTTAGAAGGCCTTTCAAGACTGTCCATGATTTTATGATCTTGTAAGCCAAACAATTTAAAATGACAACCAAAGAGGAAACCCCATTTAGACAAAAATCTTCACAAGTTTGAACATTTCTACTGAAAGGGATTTATTCTAAATCTCAGGATCTTCTCAGATAGTTATTGAGGTCTGTGGAAGAAAGCTCCAATTTTAGGGGCATAGATTGACATTTGCTTAATTTCCTGGAGTAGTAATTGGTTTTTCAGCAAAATATGACAGAAACTTCAATTTCTATTCCTTCCACTACAATTGCCTCACCGATAATAATCTTGGTATCATCTTCTATCATATTGCTTTTTGTAGAAGTCAACTCTTCACTTGCAGAAGAGGAAATCCCAGGGAAACCAATACCTTCTTAACAGCAGTGGGAAGATGGGGGGGGGAGGAGATGGAGTAGGGAGAAGGAAAGCATGTCTAGTACTGGTGAGGGAAAAGATAGTATTAGGGCCAACTGGGTGGGGATAAATGAAGGCTTGTCTAAATCTGGTACAAAGTGGGATACACAAAATAGTCAGAGAATGAAGAGAAATGATTTCTTTGTGTACCAGAGAACAAATCTGACCCTAAATAAAATCCCTAGATCCCTACCCTGGCTCAGTTTTCTACCCTTCCTCCTCCTATCTCTCTCTCTAAGGTAGCATTACAAAACCCAGATTTTTTTTTCCTTTTAGGAGAATGTGTAAATGATCAGGATCAAAAGCTAAAGTCATAGAAAATGGATTAATGGTGGGAACCAAGTATAGAACAATAAAAACAACAAAATGCTTTCTCTCTACTTTCTTTCCCATTCTGAAGGAATTAACTTATTGATGCTTGAAAACAATAGAGGGGAGTGATCAAGGAAGGAATTGAATAGTGTTAGAAGAAAATTCAATAATTTCTTTTATTTTATGGAGTAGAATGCAAACCTTCTGGAATGCTGGAAACCCCAACATGGTTGAATCATTACATTTCCTTGTTCAAGATTACAAAAATGTGACCTCAAATGGTTTCAGGTTAGGGATATAGATAGATAGATAGATAGATAGATAGATAGATAGATAGATAGATAGGACCATGTCAGTTTAGAGATTTCTCTCTTTAAGCTAGAGATGCTTGGAATGAGAATAATTTTATATTAATAAAAACTGCTTCTGGTAGATATTCCTAAAATGCTAAAATAGCATAATATTTTTTCTTCTTTTCTAAAGTCCCTTCTGGTTCTAAAAATATAACCTTTTGATTCTAGAAAAGAGATGCTCATGTATCTGAAAAACATTTTTTTTATTCTTTAATCAAAACATTAGGTTTATTGTCATGACTACCAGTTTATTTAGCATAAATGAACTCCTTTAATCCATTCCCTGTCTCAGTATCCCATTCCCATGTTTAGCACCTCCTAATGAGTATCTCTGAGTTTAGGAACTCAGATTCTTGCATCCCCTTTTCAACTGCCCTTTCCAATCCCATTATATCACTTCCTCATAGTCTTGTCTGAAAAATCCCCCTCAAGTGGAATAGTCAAGTCCCCTTCTTCCTGTGGGCCCTCTGCCTCCCACCTCAAACAAAGAATCCTGCATGATTCTGAAGAAAGAGGCTGGGGAGCTCTAGATTGATTAAATAAATAGTTTAATAATCAAAATGGGTTAATCTGGGCAGTATAGAGAGCATGTTGAATTTCCTGCAAAGCCCTTCAAAACCCCTCATGGTAATTATAGGAATCAGACAAAGGGAGGAATTATAAAGTATGTTAGTACAGATTGGCTAATACTTTTGGGGCAACTCTGCTCATCACTGGACTTAGGTCCCAGACACCTGGGTAGAATATCAATGCTGTTTAGGTTGGAGTCCCAGATGGGCAAGGTCTTGTGCTGGTCATGTCATGGTCAGTGTGTTTTCTTTTGACTTATATTCATCTTGGTTTACATCATTCATAGTTGATGGGGACTCCATATTATGATAATGATGATGATGATGACTTTCACTGATATGAACTTTTGCTTGGAAATCATATTTTTCCTGACCTTTATTGCTAGAGACTTTTACTAGGAAACCCCAACATGGCTTTCACTGTTTAAGGTGTACACATAATTATGACTTTTACCAATAGGAATCTCACTCATCTAAGAGATGAGTGCAGAAATAGACAAATTATTCTAAAATTTAGATAAGCCTCAAGAAGCCACAAGAAATCTTAGAGGGAGCAGAACAAATTTGTAACCTCTACCTCATTTCTACTAACACAGTCAAACCATTATCTATGCATTTTTTCCCTTTATTACCATCTAATTACCATCAATCCTAATTTGTTAATCCATCTGACAACAAATCTATTCCTATAGGTTTAAGAATTACCAGACTTCAGGATGAAATTGGCTGAATCATTACAAAGCCCTGAATTTTTCTGGATTACCTATAACTTCCATAATAATTCTAGTAGAAGATGTGTATATTTATAATAAGTAGGCTGATTTTCCTAGTGGATATACAGCATGAGAGCAAAAATTGCTTCTGGCAATATCAAGGATGTGATCCTACTTGGGAAATACAAAGTGATGAGGAAAGGTTTTCAACACAAACACACTTGCTTTAGGATTCTTTCTGATCAGTTATTTTATAACTACTCTGATCCCTAGAGAAAGACTTCAGGATTATTGATCAAAGTCCCTTTCTGTGTTTGAACATTTGGTTCTCTGTTAATGTAAAGTCTGATCTTCTCATCTCTTGTCTGTTGCATTAGTTCTCTGGGGATTAGAATTTACCATAATTCCTTACTCTTAAAAACTAGATTTTATTTTGCTCACACAATTGCTAATTCTGTTTAATGTATCATCTTCTATGTAAATTGTTTCACTATTATTATTATCATTAATGTAATATGCTTAACTAGTCTTTGAGTACAAAGATAAAAATATTTAAGCTAATCTTTGGGCACATATACAAATAATTTTGTATATATTTTTATTTGTAGCTTTTCTTAAATTTATCTTTTAAAAAAAAACCTATTTGTGATAATACCAGGATGCCTTCTGTCTCTCTCTGTATCTCTCTGTATTTCTCTCTCTCTCTCTCTCTCTCTCTCTCTCTCTCTCTCTCTCTCTGTCTGTCTGTCTGTCTTTAAATATCTCCTTGAGTTAAGCTAACATCCTGAAAGTCAAAAAAAGTTATTGCTATATTTGAGTGGCCCAAGGGACTACAGTTTAAATTTACACAGGACTCTCTAGAAGCCTCTGGACATATTGACATAACTTCTTGATCATCTAAGGTTATAAAAAGGCTCCCTTGATTGGACTCAGGATCTTTCATTTTAGCAGATATCACATGATTAGGGGAGAAAACATACCTTGCCCCATTGAACAATATTTCCATAAGGGGGGGAGAGGGAGACTTTACTACCTAAGTTAAATGCTGCCACAAGTATCTTTGTTGAATAACCTTTCTATGTTAAAGTACATATACAGGTCTCATTTCATTCCGGGGCAGCTTGGTGACACAATGGAGAGAATGTTGGGCCTGGAGTCAGGAAGAGTCATCAAAACTAACTTCCAACACTTACTAACTGTATGGTTCTGGGTAAGCCACTTAACCCTACTTTCCTCAGCTTCCTCATCTGTAAACTTAGCTAGAGAAGGAAATGGCAAACCACTCCAGAATCTTTATCAAGGAAACCCCAAATAGGGTAATAAAAATTGGACACAATCAATAACAGCAACATTTTGTTCCAATCCCAAATGGGAAGAGGCCTGGTCATTAAATCATTCAGTTAAGATAAACATAAAAGAGAAAATAATGACAGAGTATGGACAAGAACAATTATATATACTCATTTTTTAATGGAATAGCATTAATAATCTACAAATGATTTTTATACATTGATGATAAAACTGTTTTAAGGAAATTTTAAGGGAATTCATGGCAACTGACATTTATAGTATTATGGATGGGTTATAATCTGTCATGCTAGACAGAAAACAGACATCAATGAGATCTCAGATTCATGGAGACATATGTATATATATATATATATATATATATATATATCCTTTTAATCATCAATTCTTTCAGTTCTACTATGTCTATATGTTTCATAGGATCATGATTTAGAGTTGGAAAAGACTTGTATACTAGTTGAGGAAAACCAAGGTCTAGTAAAGTGACTTGCTCAAAGGCATGGCAATGTGAACACAGGACTTGTGGCTCCAAGTTCAGAATTCTTTCTGCTCTGTCGTTTTACTCTTACTGTGAATTAACATTTTTTATATATGTGTACATACATATATATATGAATATATATAATATATATATACACAGAGGGAGGGAGGGAGGGGGAGAGAGAGAGAGAGAGAGAGAGAGAGAGAGAGAGAGAGAGAGAGAGAGAGAGAGAGAGAGAGAGAGAGAGAATGGCACAGTGGAAAAGATGATCTTGGATAAATCATTATCTATAGATTGAGGGGGGGTTAAACTAGATGACTTCTGAGGTCCCTTCCAGCTCTCAATCTAAGATAATATGACTATGAGGTTTTCCTTAGTGGTACAAATCCAGTGGAAATATCATAGGATTGAGCCTGTTATGTGCAGTATTTTAAACTGGAAAAAGTGAAGAAGAGGATGAGCTTAAACTGACAAAGTCTTAAACTGAAAACTCTTGCTCTGAGAAATAAGATGACCTCTTTTGTTATAAGATACTATTTTAAAAATATGCTGAATTTCTGCTGTAATAATGATTCTCTTTTATGAAGTATCCTATAGTTACTTTCACACAAGCTATTTCATTTGATCCTCAGAATAATTCTTTTCTTTTTTTAGTTTTTTTGCAAGGCAAGGGGGTTAAGTGGCTTGCCCAAGGCCACACGGCTAGGTAATTATTAAGTGTCTGAAGCCGGATTTGAACTCAGGTACTCCTGACTCCAAGGCCAGTGCTCTATCCACTGCACCACCTAGCCACCCCAGAATAATTCTTTATTAGTCACATTTTATAAAGGGGGGAAACTGAGGTTAAGAATTAGTTAGGGGACATGTTCAAGATGCTATTGCTAATTAAATAGTGAAACTGGGACTCAAATTCAAGTCCTTTTGGTTCCAAATCTATTGTTCTTCTCCTTACACTTTACTGCTTCTGTAAATATATTATAGCTTTGCAGCTTTTGTTGTCATTGTGAATGTTCTAAAATTTTGAAATATATTTCAGAATATATGCTTATTATTCTATAATTTTAGTTACTTAATGAATATTTGAATATTTAGTTACTTAATGAATATTTGAAAAAGGAACGCATCATACTATTTTTATATACAAGACTGGTAACTTAATGAGCACAAATGGATATATTTAAATAAAAATAATTTGGGTTAACTAAGTCATTATGCATTATCTTTCTTGTATAATTTCAATTTCATTCTTTTTAAATCTTAGCTATGAAATCCAACTAAAGTAAATAAACTTAAATTAAAAAAGAGGGAAACACACACACACACATCTTTAAGGGAATGGGAGGAATAGAGTAGGAAGGCTAGGTTGAAGGGAGCAGACTTACAGTTGAGAAATGCTTTATGTTAAAAGTAACTTTAAACCTTTATTACATCTTTTTCATTAAAAATTAACATATACTTTTGGGGGAAAATGCAGTTGGATTAAATGAAATTATTTTTCACATAATGAGCTAGATTTTTTTCAAAAATGTGCTTTGAAGTTCATTTTATCTCCAAACTAAACTTACTATGAATTTGTGCATTTGATTTGTCTCTGAAAATAGAAGTTTGTAATGAAAACACTGACATAGACATAACTATGTATAAATCTTCCAAATTATGATCTGTTTTTATAACTCTGGCTGTGTATCTTCAGATAATTCATTTTATAAGAAGCTTTAATGATCTAAGATAACAACAGTTTTTGCAAAGCTTATTCATTCTTTTAAGGGAATAGGAAAACACTAGGTGCAATTTGGAGTTTTACTAATTAAAAACTTCAAAATACTAAGCCATCTATCATTTAACAAAACTTTCTACCTATAATCTTGGGAATCTAAACTTTTCATTGTAATTCTTTATGTAACGAACTGGATGATTCTCTGCAGCTGTTTGTACTGCTATCAGTTCTCAAAATACATGTCCTTGTGTGTATATGTGTATGTTCAAGTATAAATAGTATATAAATATCATATAAGTAATATATAGACATGTATAATAATGAAAGTTTAAATAAGGAGGGAATTGAGAATTTCAAATCTATTACATTCTTATGTCTTTGTGTGTGTGTGTGTGAAAACTCCACCCATGAGAACCATTAGTCATATTAATTAAACTTGGAAAAGTAAGAGTGTGGAACAGGGGTGGGGGGGGAGATCAATTCATCAATCAATAAATATTTATTAAGCGCATAAGTGCCAGACATTGTGACTACAAAAATAAAAATGGAACATTCTTTGCCATTAAGGTAATGATTTATGTTCTATGAATTCTCTTTAAAAAAAATATATATCTGGAAGGGACCTCAGAGAACAGCCAGTCCAAGCCACTCATATAATTGAAGATACTGGGTCTTAGTTTCTCAAAGTAGCAGCACAAGAGTCAAGTCTCTAGTCTCAGTTTATCATATCATGCTACTTAGGATCATAGAATAAGATCATAGAGTTTGATCAGTAAGAATCCTTTAAGACCATTTAGTCAATCAATCCAAATTCCTTTTTTTTTATAAATGAGGAACTGAGAGCTTAATTGACTTTGTCAAGATCACAGAGGTAATAAGTGGTAGAGTTGGGAATTTGAATCCAGATCCTCTGAGATCCTCTGAATTCAGAATTTTTTTCATTGTATCAAATTACTGGCTATTAAAATAAAGGGAGAGGGAAAGGGAGAAAAAACTTTAGTTGGGGTTGGAGGAGGTGTGGGGAATTATAAAATGGGAAAAGAAGGGGAGGATTTAGAATAGATAATAATTTAATTTCTTCCTTCCTCCTCTCCACTTTGCTTCAGTTTTCTACTTCATTAGTTCATGAATGTATAATGAGTTTAACTAAGACCACAGGGACTCAGGGCAACCTGCAGTTATATATTTAGGTAACTATGATCTAGAATGTCCCAGTCTACAAGTATGCAAGTATGGTATTCTTATGTTACAGACCTCTTCTGCTGACCTCCTAAGTAATCTTAGGCTGGAAAAAAATCACTCACCATGATCTTTTGTTGGCTTAATTGATCCAAGATTGAATTTGAGGGATTATTTTAAAGTTGTTAAAGAGAGAATGCTGGGGCGGGGGGCGGCTAGGTGGTGCAGTGGATAGAGCACTGGCCTTGGAGTCAGGAGTACCTGAGTTCAAATCCGGACTCAGACACTTAATAATTACCTAGCTGTGTGGCCTTGGGCAAGCCACTTAACCCCATTGCCTTGCAAAAACTAAAAGAGAGAGAGAGAGAGAGAGAGAGAGAGAGAGAGAGAATGCTAGGAAAGTTTGACTGTGTTGCTTCCTCTAATCCACCATCTTGAAGTGTTTTTTAATCTTGAACCCCTAAAAGAATGCCATACTTGCCCAGAGCACAGCAAGAATACCAGTGTTGAACCTTGGAGGTAGAAGTGACAGTGGCAGCAGCAGCAACAGCAGAAGCTTTGGGAGCTCTTGACCCAAAAAGGATAAGATAATCAAAATATATGAAAGATATTTTAAGGGATATTTTGTTGACACTGTCTATAGTTGATGCTGATTGACAGCTAAACTACCCATAAGTATTTCTGGTTAACAGTTCTAGATAAGAACACTTGTGCTCAATCACAAGGGAGCAGGAGCCCTAGTCATATATAGTTCAAGACAGAGAGGAGCACTAGTGCTTGTGGAGACAGGTGAACAGGGGACCTAGTTCTGAGTCAAAAGGAGTTCTAGTATTTGTTACTGCAGGGGAGCAAGGACCTTTCTCGGCTAAAGACCAGAAACCAGACCAGGAATTCGATGACTATACTTCTTCCATCATCATACCACCTTGGAAAACTCAGAAAACTTGCATAGAACTAGCTCTGAAAGTAGAAGCACAAAAAAAGTCTGAAACTTGGGATAGTATCTCCTCCAGTCCCAGGTGAACAGAGGCCACCTTTAACATAAGTTCAAAGTTAAAAATTAGGTTGGAAAAATGAGCAAATAACAAAAAAAGAACTTAACTATAAAAAAGCTGCTCCAGTGGTGGAGAAGACCAAAACAACTCAGAAGATGACAACAATATGAAAACCTACAACCAAAACTTCAAAGAAAAAAAATGCTAACTGGACACAAATTCAGCAAGAATTCCTGAAAGAGTTAAAGAAAGAAAAGGAAAAAAAAAAGAAAAAAAGAGTTGAAGAAAGAAATGAATGAAAGAGTAAAAAAAAGAATTATGCAACAAAATTATGAAAAAAATTAATAGGTTGGTAGAAGAGGCATAAAAAATGCTGAAGAAAATAACACCTTAAAAAAATAGGATTACTCTAACAGTAAAAGAGGTACAAAAGAGGCCAAATAGAAAGAGAGGTATAAAAGCTCACTAAAGAAAAATAATTCCTTAAAAATTAAAACTGGACAAGTGGAACTTAACAATTCCCTGAGATATAAAAAAGATAAAACAATGCAAAAAAATGAAAAAATAGAAGATGTAAAATAGTTCATCAGATAAAAATTACCAACCTAGAAAATAAGTCAAGGAGAGATCATTTAAGAATTATTGGACTACTTGAAAAATATGATCAATAAAAGAACTTAGATAAGATATTTCAAGAAAACATCAAGGAAAATTGTCCCAATGTCTTTGATCCAGAGGGTAAACAGAAATTGAAAGAATCCACTGATCATTTCCTGAAAGAGAACTCAAAATGAAAATTCCCAAGAATATTATTGCCAAATTCCAGAGTTACCATGTCAAGAAGAAAATATTACAGGCAGTCATAAAGAAACAGTTGTGGAGCCACAATCAGGATAATACAAGATCTAGTAACTTCTACTTTAAAGGTCTGGAGAACTTGGAGTATGATATTCTTGAGGACAAAGGAACTGGGATGAAAACCAAGATTCATCTCCTGAGCAAAACAACGTAAAACTCCAAGGAGAAAATGAATATTTCTAGAATATGGAAATAAAAGACTTTCAAACATTTCTGATGAAAAGACCAGAACTGAATAGAAAATTTGACATTCAAATATAAAACTCAAGAGAAAGATCAAAAGGTAAATATGAAATGAATATCAAAAGGGACTCCATAATGTTAAAGTTTACATTCCTGTTAAGAAGAAGATGATATATGCAATTCCTAAGAACTTTATTTTTATTAGGGTAGGTAGAAACAGTCTACATAGATGAAGGGCATGGGTATGAGTCAATTATCTTGGGATGATCTCAGAAAATGGAGGGGTGAGAAAGAGGAATGTACTTGGAGGAGAGGAAGGGAGAGGTAAAATGGAGAAATTATCTCAAATATAAAATGTTTACAAGGCAGAGCTTTTCAGTGTAGGGGAAAATTAGGTGGGTGACTGCAGTGACTCACTGGAATTGGTTCAAAGAAGAAAGAAAAAATACACACACACACACACACTCAGTTGGGCACAAAAATATGCCTTAGTCAAAAAATAAGAAGAAAAAAGGATAAGAGAAAGGAAGAAGATTGATAACAGGGAGGACAGATTAAGGAAGGAAGTGGTCAGAAGCAAAATAGACTTCTAAAAAGCATATTTCCTTATTAGTCAAGATGTGATTAGAATTAGAACCAATTTAACCAAGATCAAAAGAAATGTAGTAAATTGGGAAACAATTTTTACAACTAGTGTTTCTGACAAAGGACTCATTTCTAAAATATATAGAGAACTGAGTCAAATTTATTGAAAAAACAAGCCATTCCCCAATTGAAAAATGGTCAAAGGATATGCAAAGGTAATTTACAGATGAGGAACTCAAAGCCATTCATAGTCATATGAAAAATTGCTCCAAATCCTTACTGATTAGAGAAATGCAATCTGAAGTACCACTTCACACCTCTCAGATTGGTCAATATGACCAAAAAAGACAATGATCAATATTGGAAGGGATGTAGGAAATCTGGGACACTAATGCATTGTTGGTGGAGCTGTGAACTGATCCAACCTTTCTGGAATTATATCCACAGGGCAATAAAAATGTGCATACCCTTTGTGCATACCACTACTGGGTCTATACCCTGAAGAGATCATGAAAAAGGGTAAAAACATCACTAGTACAAAAAATATTCATAGCAGTTTTGTTTGTGGTAGCAAGGAGGAATTGGAAATAGAGTGAATGTTCATCAATTGGGAAATAACTGAACAAATTGTGGTATATGTATGTTATGGAACATTATTGTTCCATTAAGAAACCAGGAGGGATGGGATTTCAAAGAAGCCTGGAAAGACTTGCATGAACTGATGCTGAGTGAGATCAGCAGAACCAGAACTTTGTATACCCTAACAGCAACATGGGGATGATGATCAACATTAATGGACTTGCTTATTCCATCAGTGCAATAATCAGGAACAATTTTAGGGTATCTGTGACAGAGAATACTATCTCTATCCAGAGAAAGAACTGTGGAGTTAAAACAAAGACCAAAGACTACTACCTTCAATTTTTTATAAAAAGTATGTACTTATATACTACACAATTTTGCTATCTCTAATATTTTACTTTTTCCCTCAAGGCTATGTTTTTTCTCTCAACATATTCAATCTCAATCAATGTATAGCTGGAAAAAATGTAAAGATTATCAAAATGCCTTCTGTGAGGGGTGATGGTGGAAAATTGTAAAATTCAAAACCTTATAAAAATGATAGATGGAAACCTACTATATATAATGGGAAAACAAATAAAATATTAAAAAAGAAAAAAAAGAAAGAGAATTAGAACTAAGGGGGAAATATGAGAAAGAAAGAAAAACATAAAAGAAGTTTTAAAAAGTGAACATAGTATACTTTGCTCTGCATTCAGACTCCATTGTTTTTCCTTTGAATGTGGACAGCATTTTTCAAAACAGATCTCAGAACTGTTTTTGATCCCTGAACTGCTGAGAGGATCTGCCTCCATCATTGTTTATCATCTCACAATGATATTGCTAATGTGTACAATGTTCTCCTGATTTTGCTCACTTCATATCAGTTCATGTAAGTCTTTAATTGCTTTTCCGAAGTCCAGCTGCTCATGATTTCTTACAGAACATTAGTACTCCATAACATATCATTCATATACTATAACTTGTTCAACCATTTCCCAATTGATGGACATTCCCTTACTTTCCAATTATTTGTTACTATAAAAAGAGCTGCTACAAAATATTTTTGTACATGTGAGACTTTTACATTTTTCTGTATTCCTTTTATTCTTGATTGTGTTGGTTTAATTTATGCAGAAACTTTTCAATTTAATGCAATCAAAATTATCCATTTTGCATTTTTTAATCCTCTCTATCTCTTCCTTGGTCATAAACTGCTCCCCTTTCCATAGATCTGACAAGTAAATTATTCCATGTTCTTTTAATTGGCTTATGATATCAGATAAGAGTATTTCTTGTTCTCTTAATTGATCTATGGTATCATTCTTTATGTCTGAATCCTGTACCCATTTCAATCTTATTTTGATATAGGGAGCAAAATAGACTTTTGAGGAGTAGCCAAGATAAAAAGAGAGAGGAGGAAAAACATAAGATAAAAGGATAGAGAGATGCCTAGCATTCAAAACTTTGAGTGTGAATGTGATAAGCTTACACATAAAGCAGACGTGGGTAGCAGAATGTACTAGAAACCAGAATCTAACAATATATTGTTTACAAGAGAAACAGAAAAATACACACAGAGAAGCTAAAATAAGAAGACAGAACAGAATCTTTAGTTGAAGTAAAAAAAGGCCAGGAACAGCAATCATGATATCAAAGAAAGCAAAAGTAAAAGTGGGCTAATTAAAAGACATAATCAGGGAAACAACATTTTGCAAAAAGTTACCATAGACATTGAATTTTTTGATATTTACAGTAAGTTTCTCTGATAAAGATTCCCCCCCTCAAATATATAGGAAACTGAATCAAATTTGTAAAGGAAGAACCATTACCCAATTGATAAATTGTCAAAGGATTCACATATATCAAATAGGTAGTTTTTTGAAGGAGAAATCACAGTTATCTATAGTCATATGACTAAAAACTCTAAATCACTATTGATTAGAGAAATGCAAATTAAAGCATCTCCTGAGGTATCACTTTACATCTTTTAGAAATGACAATACTAAAAGGGATGATGGAAAATAGGTATACTAAAGAAATGTTGGTGGAGTTGTGAACTAGTCCAACCATTTTTGGAGAACAATTTGGAAGTATCCCAAAGGACTATAAAACTGTACATATCTTTTCACCCAGCAAATATCACTTACAAGATCTGTACCCTAAAGGATAAAAAAGGACCTTTGTGCACAAAAATATTTATCGCAACTCTTTTTATGATGGTAAATAATTAGAAACTGGGGAGATGTCCATCAATTGGGGGATGGCTGAACAATTTGTGGCATATGACTGATGGAGTGCTATTTTGCTGTAAGAAATGATAAGGGGGATGGTTTCTGAAAAATACAGAAAGACATATGTGAACTGGTACAAAATGAATGAGCAAAACTAGGAGACCATGATACCCAATAATAGCAATATTGTAATAAGGATCAACTGTGAGAAACAGACATTCTGATCAATAAATGATTCAAGACAATTTCAAAGGACTCATGATAAAAAAATACTATCTACCTCCAGAGAAAGAACTGATGAAAACTGGGTGCAGATTGAATATAGTTTTCTAACTTTAATTTTTCTTGCTTTTTTGTGACATGGCTAATATGGAAATATATTTTGCATGATTTCTCTTGTATAACTGATATATGTTGGGTGGCCTTTCAGTGGCAAAAGAGAATACTAAAATAAATAACAATTTAAAAAAATATATCCCCTTAAAAAGGATAAATACATTTTCTGGATCACTCTAAACAAAAGGATAACAGTTTATGCTCACCTTGCTTTTCTCCCTCTCACCAAATATCTACCGTGCAAAAGAGCTTAACAAATAGCAAGCCAATATATTATTCAAGGTAAATAGTGACTTAGTCAACAGGGATGTTACATAGATTAGTTAAGATGATAGAACACACAAGGGCTAAGGGATATTTGACCTGAAACCAATATGAAAATTCAGTTCGAGCAAGAAGAGAATATTACCTTGGGAGGTCTGTTGTTAGCAACGTCTGGAGTTATAGATGCTATGAGTCAAGGAACATATTGGGATCCTGATTTTCCCTATGAAGTTTATGGCTCCAGAGAAAATCTACTACTTAAAATTCATTTTAACTAGCCTCCTCTCTCTTTCTTTGGTTCTGTAGTCTTTTGTTTTGTCATTTTACTAAGAATATCCTTCCTAGGGGCAGCTAGGTGACACAATGAATAGAGCACTGGTCCTAGAGTCAGGAGATCCTGAGTTTAAATGTGGCTTCAGACACTTAATAATTACCTAGCTGTGTGACCTTGGGCAAGTCACTCAACCTCATTGCCTTAAATAAAATTAAAAAAAGAATATCCTTCCCCATTCCTGACTACATAAGTGCTATCAGAAAACAGGAAAGCTCCTTGATATGCCCAGGATGTTCAGGAAAGAATGTCAAAGGTTCCTTTCTTGTGTTTTAAGAGTCTCAGAAATATCAGACTTAGAGTTTTATCACCTGCTATACTTTTCAAAGTACCTCCATGTAGTACTTTTTTAATTCTTAGCTTTATTACTCTAATTCCACAAATGAGATTATTTAGACACAAGGAATCTGTCCAAGCCCACAAGGTAAATTTGTAAAGAATATAACAGGTTACAAAAAATCTAATGAAAATAACTTCAATAAGCCCTATATGAAATTAGTCATATGATTTAATTATTTGGGGGAATATGAACCTGTGATTTTATTGGCATAGGGAACTAGCAGATAAGGCAATTCCTTCTACCAAGATAGATCCATAACTATTCCTCAATTTATATTACTAGAGAAATGCTTGTTTTGAGAGGCTAGTTAACTTGTCCAGGGTATGAATCAGAGCCAGGACTTAAACCCAAATCTGACTCCAAGGCTATCTTTCTATGTATTTTACAACAGTGCCTTTCTCATAATTTAAAATGCCCTGTATAAGGATGGAAAGTCTACCTTGTATATTGATTTAGGGTCTACTCTGTTCAAGGCATTGTAAACTAAATAAATATACATGGAATGTGGTTTCTAAATTCAGGTTATTTATGACATAGTTGAAAAGATAACAGTCAAATGTTCGAAGAGCTAATACAACTAATAAATTGTGCTTCAAACACTAGTGTTAGAAATGTCACAGAATCTCAGGGTTAAAAAGGAACTAGATGTCCTCTATTCTAATTTATATCTGCATAGAAAACTTCCTTACAGGATACCCAGTGAGTCATCTAGGCTCGACCTGAAGTCCTCCAGTGCTGGAGAAAACATTGACTCAAGGAGCATTATATATTTGGACAGGCTAATATAAAGGAAATTTTGTCTTATAAGAAGCACAATATAGCAGAAAAATTCTTGAATTTAGTACCAGAAAATCCATCTTTCATTTAGTTTTATAAACTCAGTTTTTGCCTCTGCCACTCACTTGTTCCCTATGTAACTTGAACAAGTCATATGCATCTTTTCTAAGCCTCAGTTTCATCACCTAAAAAAATAAATTGTTTGGACAATATCGCTTCTAAATTCCATTTCAGCTCTAGATATATGATCCTTATGTCTTAAAATTTGTCCTTTATTTAATGCTTCATTCATCATCCATTTATTTCTACACAGCATTCTCAATTTTGTCTTCTGAGTCTAAAAAAGAAAATAGTCTTTTTTTTACATATGAAAACCCATCATATACTTGAAACTAGCAATCAAGTGCCTGAAAGTAAGTGCTTCATCACCATTTTTATGTTTCATATACCTCATTAGCAATCTGGTAAAGCCTATATAACCTTTATCAGAAAATTGTTTTTAAAGCATAAAACGAAATAAATAGAATTACCAAGTCCAATTATATTGAAGTGCAGTTATTCATGTTTTTTGGAGTTCATGGACCGTTTTTCAAGCTATCTCACTTCATAAAGAAGCTCATATATATATACATGCTAAACTATTAGTAAGAATTATAATTTCTTTAGGATTAGAGGAAGAGATTTCAGTAATAGCATAATTTGAGAATGTTAAAAAAAGGGATTTGAGTCAGATCTTGAAGAGTATTGAGAAGCTACATGATAATGAATAGAGAAATGTCCTTGAAGCCAGGAAGAGCCAAGTTCAAATCCTGTTTCTGATTTATACTATTTATGTAATCCTGAACAGATCATTTACTCTCTCAATGTTCTAGGATTAAAGATGTCAAACCCAAATAGAAATTGAGGTCACTAAACTTTGCAAAAAATCCTTACCACATATTGATTTAGAAAACCACATATTAATAGTTTTTATGCTCTATTGAATTTTCATTTATTTTGTAAAATATTTACCAATTTCAATTTTTCTTCTTATTTACTTTCCAGTGCAAAAATAGTTTCCAACATTCCATGCTTTTGTAAATTTTTAAGTTCCACATTTTTCTGCCACCCTCTCTTCCCATGGCAGCAAATAATCTGATATAGGTTGTACATGTAAAATTGCTTTTTAACATATTTCTTCATTAGTTAAGTTAAGAAAGAAGAAACAGAATTAGGGGGAAAACATGAGAAAGAAAAAAGCATAAAGGAAGTTTTAAAAAAGTGAATAAAGGGGGTGCAACTAGGTGGCGTAGTGGATAAAGCACCGGCCTTGGAGTCAGGAGTACCTGGGTTCAAATCTGGTCTCAGACACTTAATAATTACCTAGCTGTGTGGCCTTGGGCAAGCCACTTAACCCTATTTGCCTTGCAAAAAAAAAAAACCTAAAAAAAAGTGAATAAAGTATGCTTTGCTCTGTATTTAGAATCCATAGTTTTGTTTTGTTTTTTCCTCTGGATGTAAATGGCATTTTCCTTAATAGATCTCTCAGTATTGTCCTTGATCACTGAACTGCTGAGAGGAACTGCCTCTGTCATAGTTGGTTACCTCACAATATAATGTTCTTCTGGTTCTACTCACTTCACTCAACATCAGTTTATGTATGTCTTTCCAAACTTTTCTGAAGTCAGGTCATTCATTATTCCTTACTGAACAATAGTATTTCATAATATTCATCTACCAAAATTTGTTCAGCCATTCCCAATTGATGAGCATCCTCTAAATTTGCAAATTTTTGCCACTACAAAAAAGAGCTGCTATAAATATCTTTGTGTATGTGGGTCCTCTCCACTTTTTATGACGTCTTTTGCATACAGACCTGGTAGTGTTATTACTGGATTAAAGGGTATGTAGAGTTTTATTGCTCTTTGGGCATAGTTCCAAATTGCTTTCCAAAATGGTTAGATCTTAGTTCCATCAATAGTGCATTGGTGTCCCAGTTTCCCCTCATCTTCTCCAATATTGATCATTTTTCTTTTTTTGTCATATTAGACGATCTGATAGGTATGAGGTGGTATCTCAGTGTTGTTTAAATTTTCATTTCTCTAATCAAAAATTATTTAAACAATTTTTCATATGATTATAGATTTAATTTCTTATCTGAAAACTGCCTTTTCATATTCTTTGACCATTATCAATTTGAGAATGACTTGTATTCTTAAAAATTTGACTCAGTTGTCTATATATTTTCAAAATAGATTCTTTATCAGTAGCATTAGCTGTAAAAATTGTTTCCCATATTTCTGCATTACTTCTAATCTTAGCTGTATTGGCAAAATCTTTTTACTTTAATGTAATCAAAATAATCTATTTTGCAATTTATACTGTTCTTTATGTTTTTGATCACAAACTTCTCCCTATTCTGTAGATCTGACAGATGGACTATTCCTTGTTATCCTAATTGGTTTATGATATTACCCTTTATGTATAAATCCTGTATCCATTTTTCCCTTTTCTTGGTACAAAGAGATGTTGGTCTATGCCTAACTTTTGCCATACAATTTCCTGGTTTTCCCAGCAGTTTTTGTCAAGTAATGAGTTCTTATCCCATGAGTTTATTATCTTTGGGTTTATCAAACAGTAGATTGCTGAAGTCATTTACTACTGTTTCTCTTATACCTAATCTATTCCAGGGATCCATTTCTCTATTTCTTAGTCAGTACTAGTCAGTTTTGATGACTGTTGTTTTATAATATAGTTTTACATCTGATATAGCCAGGCCACCTTTCTTTGCATTTTTTCCTATTAATTCTCTTGATATTCTTGACTGTTCCTTCCTCCAGGTGAATTTTGTTACTGTTTTTTCTAACTCTTGTAAAATAATTTTTGGTAGTTTGATTGGTTTGGCACTGGATAAATAATTTAATTTAGGTAGAATTGTCATTTTTATTATAATAGCTCACTTAACCAATGAACAACTGATATTTTCCCAATTGTTTGGGTCTGACTTGATTTGTGTGAAAAGTGTTTTGTATCTGTGTTCATATAGTTTCTGGGTTTATCTTGGGAGGTATATTCCCAAGGACTTTGTTGATAATATATAGAACTGCTGATTTATGTGGGTTTATTGTATTCTGCAACTTTCCTAAAGTTGCTACTTATTTGAAATAGTTTTTTAGTTGTTTTTCTAGGACTTTCTAAGTATACCATCATATAATCTGTGAAGAATGAGCATTTTCTTTTCTCATTATTATTCTAATTCATTCATTTTTTTATGGCTGGAACAAATAGTAGGGGTGATAATGGGTATCCTTGTTTCGCCACTGATCTTATTGGGAGTGCATTTAGCTTTTCCTTGCTACATATAATTCTTACTGATAGTTTAAGATAGATACTGCTTATCATTTTAAGGGAAAAATCCATTTATCCCTATTTTCTCTAGTATTTTTAACAGCAACGGGTATATTTTGTCAAAGGCTTTTTCAGCATTTATTGAAATAATCATATGGCTTCTATTAATTTTGTTATTGATATGATCAATATGCTGATTGTTTTCCTAATATTGAACCATCCCTCCATACCTCATATAAATCCTACCTGCTCATAGTGTATTATCTTACTGATAACTTACTGTAATCTCTTCCCTAAAATTTTATTTAAAATTTTTGCATCAATATTCATTAGAGAGATTGGTCTATAATTTTCTTGGTGTAGGATCTTACTGGTTTAGGCATCACCACCATGTTAGTGTCATTAAAAAGACTGGTAGAACTCCACCTATTTTTTCAAATAGTTTATATAGTATTGGTACTAATTGTTCCTTAATTGTTTGATAGAATTCACTTGTGAATCCATCTGACCCTGGAGATTATTTATTAGGTAGCTCACGGAGGACTTGCTCAATTTCTTTTTTTCTGAAATGAGATTATTTAAGTATTTTATTATCTCTTTTTTGTCAATCTGGGCAATTTTTATTATTATAAATATTCATTCATTTCATGTAGATTGACAAATTTATTGGCATCTAGTTGGACAAAAGTTCTGAATTATTTCTTCTTCGTTGGTGGTGATTTCATCCTTTTCAATTTTGAAACTGGTAATTTGTCTTCTTTCTTTATAAAAATCATATTAACCAAAAGTTTATCTTTTTTTTATAAAACTAACTCCTAGTTTTATTTATTAACTCAATAGTTTTATTACCTTCAATTTTATTGATTTTTTCCTTTGATTTTCAAATTTTCCAACTTGGTATTTAATTGGAAACTTTCAATTTGTTCTTTTTCTAGATTTTTTAACTGCATGCCCAATTCATTTATCTCTTCTTTCTCTAATTTATTCATATAAGCATTTAGATATAAAAAATCTAAGAACTGCTGCATCCCACAAGTTTTAGTGTGATGTCTCATTGTCATTGTCTTGGATTAAATTATTGATTATTGTTTGTTCCAACCTTCTCTAATATTAGTTACTTTAGTTTCCAATTAATTTTCAGCTTATCTTTCTATGGTCCTGTATTACATGTAATTTTTATTGCATTGTGATTTGAATGGGAAGCATTTAATATTTCTACCTTTCTGCATTTGATTGTGAGGATTTTATATCCTAAACCATGGTCAATTTTTGTGTAGGTGCCATGGACCACAAAGAAAAAGATATTCCTTTCTATCCCCATTCAACATTCTACAGATATCTGTCATGTCTAATTTCTCTAAAATTCTATTCAACTCCTTAACTTCCTTCTTGCTTATTTTATGGTTATTTTATCTAATTTTGAGAGAGGAAGATTGAGGTCTCCCACTATTATAGTTTTCCTATTTCTTCCTCTAACTCTTCTAGCTTCTCCTCTTAGAATTTGGATACCATACTATTGATACTATTTCATTGCATATGATATCTTTTAAGATGTTTCCTTCTTTATCTCTTTTAATTTGATCTACTTTTGCTTTTGCTTTGTCTGAGATAAGATTTGTTACCCCTGCTTTTTATTTTAATTATTTCCATTGAAGCATAATATATTCTGCTTCAGGCTTTTACTTTTACCTTGTGTGTATCTTTTTGCTTCAAATGTGTTTCTTGTAAGCAACATATTGTAGAATTTGAGTTTTTAATCTACTCTGCTATCCACTTTATGGGAGAATTCATCCCATTCTCATTCACAATTATGCTTATTCTTTATTTCCCTCCATCCTATCTTTCCCCTATTTGTACTTTTTTCTCTCTTTTCCCTTTATTTTTCCTCCCAAGGGTTTTGCCTTTGACCATTGCCTACCTCAATTCTTCCTCCCCTTTACCAACTCATCTCCCTTTTCTTTTCCCTTTCTCCTTTTATTCCTTTCTTTCTTTTATTTTTATTTCCCCCCCTTTTATTTCCTTCTTCTTTCCTTTTTTGTCCGCTTTCTTCCCCTATTTTCCAGTAGGGTAGGATAAATTTTTAAACCTAGTTGGGAATGGAAATTATTCCCTCTTTGAATCAAGTCTGTTGAGATTCATCACATTCAATTTGGATCAATGTACAACATAGAAACAATGTAAAGACTGACAAATTGCTTTCTGTAAGGATGGGTGGAGGGAAGTAAAATGGGGGGAAAAATTGTAAAACTCAAAATAAATAAAATCTTTAAAAAAAAGTCTGTTGAGATTAAGATGTTCTCAGTGCTCACACCTTCCTTTTATTACCCCTCTACTAAATTAGGTCCTTTTTGCCTCTTCATGAGGTGTAATTTATCCTCTAATTCCCTTGTCTTCTTATCTCGGCATAATCATTTTTCTTTTCCCATATTCTAATTGTTTTATAGGTATCTTGTTTCCACTTCCTCTATCAAAGTAAATTCCTTCCAGCTGTTCTTATAGGAGTACAATTCTCAAGAACTATAAGCATCCCTACATCATAATCAATTTAAACACACATTCTCTTTCCAAGAACATTCCCTCCAACCATCCTAATATAAATACAACCCTCAAAATCTAAAAGTTTGATCACATCACAGTCAATTCATATCATACCCTTTAAGTATGCTTCTTTCAATTGACCTAAGAGAAATACAGTTCTCAAGTATTATAGATATTATATTCTTGTGTTGGGATGTAGAGAATTTTTAGTCTTAATTAACTAACATTTTTCTCTCTTTCCATTTACCTTTTTATGTCTTATATTTGAAGATCAAATTTTCTGTTCAGTTCTGATCTTTTTATTAGGTTAGTTTGTAAGTCCTCTTATATTCCTCAAAGGATATGCTGAAGTTGATTCTTGATTGTATTCCAACTTCCTTTGCCCCATGGAATATCATATTCCAGGCCCTCTGATCCTTTAATGATGAAGCTGATAAGTCCTGCATAATCCTGACTGTGATTCTCTGGTATTTAAATTGCTTCTTTTTGGCTGCTTGCAGTATTTTCTCATTTAGCTGAAAATTCTGAAATTTGGCTACAATATTTCTTGGAGTTTTTATTTTGGGATCTCTTTCTAAAGGTGATTGATGGATTCTTTTAAGGACTCTTTTATCTTCTAGGATATTAGGTCAGAGCCAAAATGGTATTGAGAAGCTAGGAAACTTCCAGATTTGTTTTTGGAAATAACTGAATGAAGCCTCTAAACAGATCCTAAAGCAACAGAATCCATAATAAAACACTATGAAACAACTTTTCAGTGAGATATCTTGGAGGAACTTTAGGAAAAGATCTGTATCACTGGTAAAAGGGGAGTTTAGGCAGAGAGAGAACTGGGATGCCAGTGAGAATTTTTAGCCATAGCACAGTTAAGGTCTCAGTGCATTTCTTTCACCTGTTTGAGTCCAATCCCAGCTCAGAAAACAAAGTTTCAAGCCTTGAAACACTAGTGGGGTGTTGGGTTACCCTAGTGCAGAAAGCAAGCGGAGAACAATAGAAAAGCTAGATCAAAAATTCAGGGACTAGAACCCCACCCAGCCCTCAGCAAAAAAACAAAACAAAACAAAAAGCTTCAGTCTATATACTCTACCACAGGAACTCTCAAAATGAGCAAAAGTACACAAAGAAGTGCTAACCATTGACAACTACTAATCTTATAGGGACAATAAAAATGCCATCTCAGGACAGGAAAGCAGTGATAAAATGTCTACAAATGAAGACTCAAAGGAGCTGATGAAAGATGGAAGAAAATGGAGAAATGAGTCATATGGGAGAATTATGAAAAATTAACTGAAAAAATAATAATTTTAAAAGTAAAATGGATCAGTTGGAAAATAAAATTAGCCAACTGGAAAAGGAAACAAAAAAACTAACTGAAGAAAATAAAACCTTAAAAACTAGAATTGAACAGATGGAAATAAATGACTATGAGACATCAAGATCCCATCAAACAAAACCAAAAGGCTAAAAAATTAGAAGAAAATGTAAAGTACTTCTTAGATACAATGACCAACTTAGAAAATATATCCAAGGGGCAGCTAGGTGGCATAGTGGATAAAGCACTGGACTTGGAGTCAGGAGTACCTGGGTTCAAATCTGGTCTCAGACACTTAATATTTACCTAGCTGTGTGGCCTTGGGCAAGCCACTTAACCCCATTTGCCTTGGAAAAAAATACATATCCAGGAAAGATAGTTTATGAATCATTGGTTAAGATGAAAGTCACTATCAGAAAAAAGAGCCTGGACAATATCACGCAGGAAATTAATCACCAATTTCATTTTAATCTGGTTCAGTAGTACTTAGTGGGCCATGTGTTTCACGTCTTTGTTCTTAGGAAATTCCCTAAAATTGTAAGTGGCAGAGAAGTTGCTGACCAGCATTAGTAAATTCATCAGGGAGTTCTTTATACCAATGAAATTGTATAGGATTTGTATTGGTTAAAGGACAAGTGTATGATGAAAGGAGGTGGGGAGGAGTCAGATTTTATATTAAGAGAAATATTTATATTAAGAAATTATATTAAGAAATATTATATTAAGACAAAATAGTCATATTAGCCCTGGAAAAAGAATTTGTGTGTGTGTGTGTGTGTGTGTGTGTGTCTGTTTTTAAAAAATATTAACTTTGTATTAAGTATGTAGCAAAGACTAAGAAAAAGGCTAATTTTTACTGAATAGTCACTTTCTGGATTATAGTATTCAGTCTTTTTGTTCTAAATGGCATAATCTAGGAGGATTATGTTGATAACTAATAATTAGCATGACCTTATTTTTAACCAGGATGTTTCCCACATTCTGAATCTGTCCCACTTGAATTAATTTACCAGCTGACATTTTGAAGCATGTTTCCAGCTTTTCCTTTGCATGCAATTAATATATCACCAAGCAACCAGGGATGATGTTCAGGATAAAATACAAAAGCCATGGTCAAGTACTGTTATAGATTTGGGGGTACAGTAGAAAGTATTGATTTGGAGTCAGAGGATCTGGTTTCAAATTCTAACTCTTTCCCTTACTATGTAAATCTCCTTACCTCTCTGGGTCTCATGAGTGAAGTTAAGCTAAGGTCTTTTTCAACTCTAAAATCTATAAAGTTAATAATCCAAGATTCAACAAACAGGGGTCAGGGACTGAAAATGACAAGGCTTTACCATTAAGGAAGAAGAATCTCTCTATGTTAAGAGTGTATGTGTGTGTGTATACATATATATATATATATATGTATATATATATATACATATATATATATATATATATTGGAGGTGTTGAACTATTAAGTAGCAGTTGACTTGAGGCAAAATGTTCATATATATGGCATACAGTATCCCTTAACTATCTTTTGCAATTAGCTGGCTTTGGGGAGAGGTAGGGTGTATTCATTTGTGTATATGTATTACTTGTACATTTCACCACTCATTTTACCTACTTTCAGCATCACACCAGCTATTCAGCTAATGGATAACCATCATGGAAATGATGGTTGAGAGAGACCTGAATAAGAGATTTCACTCTTCAGCTTGATTCCACAAACTTTTTTTTGGTCCCACTTTATTAATTTGGTCATTCTATCTTGGGCTCACTGTTGACTCTCAAGTCATATTGAGATTGATATTGCATTAAAATATTTCTTTAAGAAATTTCCCAAAGAAATGACATTTTGAGTAAACCTCAGGTGTTTTATGTTATGGTATCACAAAACATCTTAACCTAACAGTAAATGAAATTGTCATGGTCTAATGGCAATAAATCCCAGTGTGATTGTTTCTTGATCTTGTCTGTTTTCCAAGCTCTGTCTTTTCCCTGAATGCCCTATGGATGGTTTCAGTAATTAAGCAGTTGTACTATGTGGGCTTTGCTCCATTCTTGCATCATCACTGAGTCTGACTTTTTTTGACACCATGATGATTTGCTCAGCTCCTACATTACTACATCTGCAGCTGTTACTCATGAATCCCACCAACGCTGAGTTCTGGCTTCAGGTTACTATTGTTATTCTTAGTGCTGCTCATAACAATAACCATAATGCTATTAACATATTTTCATCATTTGCTAATCACCTGAAGAATGCAGGGTAATATAATACACATAAAAGGATTGCAATATATCTTTAAGGACTCCAGTTAATAGGAAGGGAAAATGGAAATAAAAAATTCAATCTTAATCATTTAACATTCATAGAGTTTAACAAATGACAGACATTATGATTGGCCTCAGGAATCCAAAGAAATATGACCTATACCTGACCCTAAAGAGCTTACAACTTACTTTGAAAGCTTGGATAGACATAGATATAAATAAAAAATATAAATAAATATATAAATATATATATATATAAATATAAAAATATAAATAAAAACAAGTAACAACAGAGGGCATTTACCTTTACCATTAAGGAAGAATCTCTCTATGTTATGAATATATATATATATATATATATATATATATATATATATATATATATATCCTGACTTTCCCTTACTGTGTAAATCTCTTCACCTCTCCTCATCTGTAAAATGAATATGGTAAAATATATAACTGCTAAGGTCTTTTTTCAACTCTAAAATCTATAGAGTTATCAATACAACATTCATAAAGAAAGGAAAAAGAAAGGAAAAGAGATTGGAATTCAAATGATGTAGTTTAGTCAGTAGTCAGAAAACCATTTGGATAGGTCCAAAAGGGGGATAGCTTGAAAAAGTGCAAAAAGCAATGAATTTGATAGACTTAGGTTTAACAACTGGCCTTACTATTCATTATCTGGGTAATTTTGGTAAATTACTTAATCTTTTTGGATTTTAGTTTACTCATTTATAAAATGAGGGATTTGACTACACAATTGTTCAGGTACTACTTTCTCCAAAGCCAAAGAATGCTTTGAAAAAAATTGAGAGTTTTTTTAGTGGTCTGACAGGTGGTACAGTGGATTGAGTGCTGGGTTTGGTATCAGAAAAATGATACCTACTAGCTGTGTGACCCTGGGCAAGTCATTTAACCCTGTGTGCTTCAGTTTCTTCATCAGTAAAATGAACTAGGAAAGAAAATGGCAATTTATTCCAGAATCTTTGCCAAGAAAACCCCAAATGGGATCACAATGAGTTGAACACAACTAAAAATAATTCAATAACAAAAAAAGCAAAATGAATCAATTTTATAATATATCAACCATAGATGCAAATGTGTTCTTAAGCCACACTCAACAGTTTTATCTTCTAGGAATAAGGAACTGATAATATTGATGTTATCAGTACTAGTCAATCCATGTGTTCATTTTGGGTACCACATTTCAAGAAAAAAAAAATTGTTGAATAAGGAGAGTCTCTGGAGAAAGGCATCCAACAATCAAGAAACATGAGATATGCCATTATGTCCTTGATTGATCATGCCTTTTGATGACTGGCTGAAGAAAATGGGAGATGATGTAGGGGGAACATGATAGTTCTCTTCAAATATTTGAGAGGTTATTCTGAAAAAAAAGATTAGACTCATTCTTACTGGTCCTAGGAGAAACAATGGGCAGAAGCCTCAGAGAATCAAATTTGTGTTTGTTAGAAGATTAAAAACTTGCTAACAATTTGAACTATCTAAAGGTAGTCTTGAGAGGAAATGGATTAGGATGTTCCTTATCTGAAATAGGAGCTAGGGATGAGGATTCTTGAAATTAGAAATTTTGAAATTTGGGTTTTGCCCTTTAGGCACACTTTTGTGTGGTCAGATTTCAATAGGAATGATGACAAAGGAGAATAACTTTAATGAGAAGTCCCTAGTTTGATACTATGTCTGCAGGATAATGGTATCCTGTCAGATGGGTAAGTTTTGAGGTTTCCTTCCATGGAAACAAAGATATCAAGAAAGATAGAAAGTAGTGACCTGCGAGCAATAAGAAAATACATGAAGAGAGACAAGAGGCAGTATTTACTGGGAACAACAAAAACTAAAGGAAAAAGGCCATGATAAGATCACAACCATTGCTGGTCATGACGTCTAATTCTAGGAGAACAATGATTAGTGACACCTGCTGGAAGAAATAGAGTACTACAACTGGAGGGGAACTAAGTAACACAAGCCTCTTAAGTGATGGGATATAGTGTGTTTGGTGGAAGGTTTTTGTTGGCTTCCCAGCTAGTCATTTAAGCTCTCAATGCTCTTGGCAGCACTTCAAGATAAAGATGCAGAGAAAGTTCTGACCGGCATTTTTAGAGAGAGGATTTCTTCACTTGGGAGTTCTATAAATCAATGAAATCATAGATCTATAAATTTAGCTTTGTAGTCAGAACATTGAGGTTAAAAAATCACCTGTGCTCCTTATTACCTATGTGTCCCTGGCAAATCATTTAGCCACTCAGTTTAGTTTCCTCATTTGTAAAATGGATAGTTTAGATTATATGGAGTCCTTTGTGTGGGCTCTCAAGAAGTAAAATGCTTAAAGTTCAGTGTGAGAATTTATTAAGATATTAAGATATCACAAATCAGGGCTTGAATTGTTGGTTTGTTGGTTGTCTAAGAAAATGATGGAGAAAATGTTGATAATTAAAGTTAAATTAAATTTATTTAAATTAATTAAATTTAAATTATTAAAAATTAAATTTAAATGTCTGCATTCTTTTTTTTGAGATTCACTTCCTAAATATTTATTAGTATGCCTCTCTTTCCAGATAAAGGTATTTTCCATTAATCCTTCTGACCATGGAGTCATAAGTAAAAGGGAATAGTGGAGTAACAATTATTCTTGCCTTTTTGTGAGGCTACTTCTTTCTTTTGTTGTTCAATCATGTTCAGCTCTTCATGATCTTATTTGAAGTTTTATCAGTAAAGAAACTGGAGTGGGCTGTTATTTCCTTCTCTCATTTTGGAAAAAAGTAACTGAGGCAAACAAGGTTGAGTAACCTGTCCATGATTACCCAGGAGTAAGTGTCTGAGGTCAAATTTGAACTCCATAAGATGAATCTTCCTAACATCAGACCCAGCACCTTATCTACTATGTCACCTTGTCCTTTCTAAGGAAGTGAAAACAGGTGCTCATGGGTTATCTCTGTTCTTGAGTCTCTGCAACACTGACAAAATTTTAGCAAAAGGGCTTGCTAGGACATTGGAGCCTGATTAGCTTCAATTTCAAATTTCTAGACTCAAGTGTGTCAGTTTTCATCAACTATGAAAACCTTGTTGTTGTTGTTTTAATTTGTTTGTCTGGGTTCTCTGGACCTGGACAAACAAGACCATTTAAAAATCTTCAGATCGCTCAGAACCATAAGCAGTTATTCAGTGGGTTTGATCACTGAAATCAGTAAGTGGGGTCAATACATTGTCTTTTGTTTTCGGGTTTTTTTTTTTTTTAGTTTTTTTAGTTTTTGCAAGGCAATGGGGTTAAGTGGCTTGCCCAAGGCCACACAGCTAGGTCATTATTAAGTGTCTGAGGCCGGATTTGAACTCAAGTACTCCTGACTCCAGGGCCAGTGCTCTCTATCCACTGCTCCACCTAGACGCCCCAATACATTGTCTTTTAAAAAAATCATATTAAATATTGACTCACTTATCCAACTCATTGTTCTCAGCACTTCATTTTATTTGTCTGCTTATAAATGATCAGAGAGAACTTTTTTTAACTTGTAGTGGTGGTGGTGGTGATGATAATAAAGAAGACTATAGTACTGATGCTCAGTTCTGGGTTTTTTTGTTTGTTTGTTTAGTTTTTGCAAGGCAATGGGGTTAAGTGGCTTGCCCAGGGCCACACAGCTAGGTAATTATTAGGTGTCTGAGATCGGATTTGAACTCAGGTACTCCTGACTCCAAGGCCAGTGCTCTATCCACTGCACCACCTAGCAGCCCCCGTTTTTTTTTAATAGATTCTGCACGATATTTATTTTTTTTTGGAAATGCTTCTCATCATTAGATCAACTGATCTAATCTGATTTCTCAAACAGTTTCTGTATTCACACCTGATGATGTGTTTTTGCTTCTGTTGTTAGATTCTCTGGAAAACATATGACTTAGCCTCTACCATTCTGATACTGTAAATTTCATAGGGACTGACCAATGAGGAATTTAGATACAATTCTTAGAGAAAGGGTTATATGCTCTACCTACTATTATCTCATGAGAAGTCTGATAGAATTGTTTCTAAATGTTGAATCCCTTTCCCCAGTTCAGTTCACACACATTGGTATTTGATGACTTTCCTGGTGGCTTATTTTGTGGTGATGAATAGCCTATTAATTATCTGCTGAGCTGAAACTAGTGTGTATACAAAAGTATCTTCTTTGGTGTCCTTAAATTTTTTTTTCAACATTTTTATTTAAAATTATTATATTGCATTCCAAATTTTATCACACACACTCTCTCTCTCCTTTATCCTCCAAATATTTCCATACTAGCCATTTTGTACAAGAAGACTCAAATAAAACAAAAAAAAAAGAAAGAAAATGAAAAATAACATGTTATTCTGTGTTTAATCAACAGCAGTTCTTTCTCTGGAGGTGGATAGCGTGTTTCATCTTTTGTCCTTTGGGATTGTCATAAACCATTGTAATGCTGAGAATGAAGTCATTCACAGTTCTTCATTGAAAAATATTGCTGTCACTATGTATAAAGTTCTGCTTTTGTTCCACTATGCATCAGTTTATGTAAGTGTTTCCACATTTTTCTGAAACCATCCTGCTTATTTTGTCTTATAATGCAATAATATTCTACTATTATCATATACCACAGCTTCTTTAGCCATTCCCCAATTGAAGGGTATCCCTTTGATTTCCAATTTTTACCCACCACAAAAGAGCTCCTTTAATATTTTTGAACAAATAGATCCCCCCACACTACTTTTCTTTGATGTCTTTGGGATATAGACCTAGCATGGTATTGCTAGATCAAAGGGCATGCACAATTCTGGCATAGATCCAAATTGCTCTCCAGAATGGTTGGAGCACAACTCCACCTTGGTGCCAGAGAATTTGAAGACATTTTGTGAACTTCCAGTTGGGAAAAATCTTGCATGAATGGTGTGATTGATTTTCAGTCTCTGTTGTATTTTTCTCTTTCCTGATCTTAGATGAATGGAAAGGAATGGAACTGATTATGTTATTGGGAACTTCCATAGTCCAGAATAGTGATGAGAGGACCAGCAACTGCAATCCTTAACCAAGTCAGCTGGTAGTTGCAGCAGCTGGGTCTGGGAGGAGCCAACCCTGAGAAATGACTTGATGACCTAACCAACAATGAATAGACCTAGCAGCTGAGACACAATGAGTCCTGCTATGTCACATCCACAAGTGAACTTGGTGATGATCATCATTTAGGTTCTGCTCTTACCAGGGAACAAGATGATAATTGAGAATAGATATTATAGTAAATGTTTAACAATAAGCTCATGCATATGTTATATTTTACAATTTAATCTGCATTATTAAAGTTTTCTCCATCCCATTATTAAGTTTAGAACCTCTAGAAATCAACAAAACAATAAATCAAGTCTTACTTTGTAGTGTTTGCTGATTTCCAACGTGTAAATGCTCACAATGAAAATTGAACAATTGCTTCCCTGTACTACATAGAGTTAGATAGTACAGTGGGCAGAGTACTGGGCCTGGACTCACCAAGACTGGCCACTTTTCTGGCCTCAGTTTTCTTACCTGTAAAATGAGCTGGAGAAAGAAATGCCAAACCACTCCAGTTCCCTTAGTCAAGAAAACTCCAAATGTGGTTGTGAAGAGACTGAAATGACTGAATGACAACATCTCTGTACTACCTGGCTCCAGTCCATCCCCATTGCCAGTTTCAGAGGTTTTTCTAAGGGCTGGACCCTCATTGACTGGTCTCTTTATTACATAAGGAAACATTTCTTACTAAGATTTCAAATAGGCCCTATCCTAAGATAGTACATTTTTCCCTCACATATCCTATTTTTTTATATAGCCTGGTAAAGTAAGAAAGAAAGGCAGAGGAGGATATATATAAAGGGGAGAGGTGGGGAGAAGACTTGGAAGTCTCAAACCTATTAAGAGCATAAATCATGAGTAGATTTTTTTTCTAATCCCATCTAGTGAGTGTATATACTAAAGGATGAGGATTTATAGCCCTTGTAATTTTATCTTAGATAGTGTAACTGCAGTTTCTATTCTTAGCTATATAAATGCTTTATCATTTTTTTTCACTATTACAAAACCATTTGCTACAGGATCCTTGAGCACAGTAAATTCCTCTGGCGCCAGAGGGTTAAAAGTTGTTTGTTGTTCATATTATAGTTGTGACACTTATTAGTTTGTCATATGATTGCTTAAAAGGTCTTTTTAAGAGAAGCAATTTCATTGGCATAAGGAACATCTGGTGACAAAAGTTCCTCCATCAATGGAAACCAACTATTCTGCCCCTTTTAGGGTTTGAAAGGTGCCTGGGGACACTGAAGGATGTATTATGAGACTGGTTCAGAATCATACAGTATGTATTAGAAGTGGGACCTGAATCCAGGTTTTCCTCACTTTAAGACCAATTCACTGTCTACTAAGAGATACAACTGCTAATTTTTAAACAAGGATTTAAAATTTTCTTCTTAATTTACAACAATCTCCCCATTGATCATAGATTTTAGAACTGAAAAAAGACCTTAGATATTACCTAATCCACCCCCCACATTTTATAGATGAGAAAAACTTAGTCCCAGAAAGGTTAATCGATAAATCCATGGTGAAAATAAGTGGGAAGGGTAGGATTCAAACTCACATCTTTGGATTCCAGGTTCAAACAACTTTCTACTTTATGATACAGTTAGAGATTTTATTTTGTTCAAATCAGCAAGACTAAGCAAAAAAAGGAATTTCCATGAAGCAGTGAGAGCCCAGTTGAAATTAAGCAATAAGAAGCAGCATCAAAATGACAGAGTAGTCATTTTGGGTATTGAATGGAAGAAAGGAAATAACTATTTATTAAGATCCTATTATCTACCAGACATTGTGCAAAGCACTAAACAAATATCTCATTTGAATTTTATCAATTTTTCCTAGGGCATCATCTTTCTTTCTTCCCCACCTTCAACCCCTTGATAAACCCATTCAACTCTACATTGTCCCCTTCTCTGGATTTCCTTACTCCCCTATCATATTGATAAACTTGCCTTACAAAACCTCAGCCTTAAATTATTCTCACAATTTCCTTCCTGTACTCATATATTTGCTGCTAAATAAGGCTGGAAAAAATCACAAAACCATGCTGACTGAGTCCTCTATAAATCTGGGTCTTCATTGCTGCAAGGCAATCTTTTTGCAAACTCTAATTAAGTGACTTCCATTCATCACAGCAGTTCTTCCACACCTTTCCATTTCTTCTCATACCTCCCATGACTCCCTTCTCCTCTTTTCTCAGTTGAGCACCTTGCCTCATATTTTACTGAAGTTGCGCACAGAGGCTTCTTCTTTCCTCTTCAACCTCTCACACCATCCAGATTCCTTCTGCCACTATCTTCTTCTTCACCCCATCTGACATGAAGTAATAAAAGCACAATTGTACTTTCTGCTACTCTGCCATTTTGACATTGCCTCCTCTGTTGTCTAATTTCAACTGGGCTCTCACTGCTTCATGGAAATTCCTTTACTCTTCACTGATTGACTTATAGTTTCTATTCCAAATTTTCTCTTCTCTCATTAAGCCACAAGCACAATTCCTTCTTACCTCCCTCTCATCAATAGACATTCATCAATAGACATTAATTCATACTTTTCTGAGAAAAGTGAGGCCACCTATCATGAGCTCCCTCTTTTCCCTAATCCTTACCTTCAAATTTTCTACACTATTCCTTTGTTCCAATATCTTATCAAGAGATGATCCTTTTCCTTGCCAAGACCAATCTCCATTAGATATTTCAGACCTCCTCTTCTCCAGGAACTTGAATCTTCAATTTTCCCCTTCTGTTTTTCTCTCTATATTCACTGACTGAAGCCCACAAATATGATCAGATAGTATTCATTCTTTTTTGTTTGTTTTGTTGTTTTGTTGTCGTTTGCTAGGTGATTGGGGTTAAGTGACTTGCCTACAGTCACACAGCTAGTAAAGTGTCAAGTGTCTCACTCCAGATTTAAACTCAGGTCCTCTTCACCCCAAGGCCAGTGCTCTATCCACTACATTACCTATTTGCTCCAAGTGTCCATTCTTAAAAACAAACAAGAATCTTTTGTTTGATCTAACCCTCTCTTCAAATTATTTTATATCTCTTTATTTTGTGTGTATTATAAATTACATGTATCTATTTCATGACCAAAATCCTAGAGAAATCTGTTAACATTCATAGTCTCCATTTCCTTACATTTCATTTATAATTTGACTTTTTATCCCATTGGCTAACTGAAATGACTATTTCTAAGGTTACTGGCATTCTCTTTATTGCAAAATTCAAAGCAATTTTTCAGACCTCATCTTACTTGACCTCTCTTCAGTGTTTGACATTGTTAATCATGCTTATCTTCCAGATAGTCTTACCTTCACTACTTTTCCCAAGACAACTCTCACATGGTTTTCCTATTTATTTCACCTTTCTTTTACACTTTCCTTATCTGGATTATCATCTATAGTTCAATATCTAAAGAAAGATATGCCATAGGACTCTGTCCTGGGTCCTCTTTTCTCTATAAATAGATGCAGTCTCTCTTCTTTTTTGCACATTATTTTATTTTATTTTTTCAATTATATGCAATATGCTTTTTCTTGGTGATTCTCTCTATACAGAAGATTTCCAAAGATACATATGTAGTCTTCATCTATCTCCTGAGCTCCAGTCCAACTCTGTTGTATGTCTCCAACTGAATTTCCATAGATATTTCAAACTCATCATATCCAAAACATCATTTCTCATCAGAAAAGACTAAAGGTATATCCCTCAGGTTACAAAAATCATACCCTTTGCTTTGTAACTCCTCAATTCAATAAGTTCCAGGGATTCTCTTGCTTCTGGGATAAAATATAAACTTCAAAATAAAGCAAAACAATAATTTTTTTTGAGAATGGAAAGAAAAAAAGATTTCAAAAACACATTAATTCTTGGTTATTTGATTAACCTTTGATCCAGAATAACCAGGATAAAAGAAAATCAGAATATGGTAATACTTCATCAATTTAAAATTTTTATTTGTATCTTTTTGAATTACCAGTAAAGTACATATACAATTGTAGATGATATTATTTGGTTGTTCAGCCATGTCTAACTCTTAGTGTAACAGGGATCATAGCATGCCAGTCTATCCTCTTTTATCTCCCAAAGTCTATCCAATCCCATGTTCATTGCTTCCATGATACTATCAGTTTCATCCTCTGCTTTATCCACCCCCTATCTTGAGAGCCAGTTGCTAAACATTTACCAGCATACCAAACCCCACCACCTTTGATTGTACCAATCATGAGCAGACAAGATATGACCATAAAAGATAACAGAATTCTTTTGGTTTTAGGGCTGCATCCCTTTCACTTTTTCCTAATATAAGTTTTTTCCCCTAATGAGTCTTTTCATCTCATTATGTAGTTAAGTATTTAAACTTCAGCTTTGATATTTGTCCTTCCAATAAGTGGTCTGAATTAATTTCTTCAAGTATTATTTATTTGCTTGAATTTTATGTTGTATAAACCTAGAACAGTGTTGTCAGTTGACTTCCCTGAGCCTCAGGTTCCTATTATATAAATTTCTGGCTTTGGATGACTTTTGAGGTCTTTTTCTTCTCTCTGTAATCTTGTTTGAGGGATTCAGGATCTCTAGAGCCAAAACAAAGTCACTTTTAATTTGGGGATTAATAGTATTCAAGTCACTTCTAGAATATTCAATATAAAAAAGGATATGTCATGAATTTCTATATTATTGCTACCTTGAGTCTCAGACTTCTTCTGGTGTTGAATATCTAATTACAACCCTGCTCAGAACTGCAGGCTGATTGTGAGTGGCCCAGTTCTCACTACTTATATAACTTCATATTCAAGAAGACAAAGGAACTTTGCACAAATCCATCAGTCTAGAGTAAGCAGACCCACAGAAGCTCATGCTTACTAGCTACCACTGATTGTTATTGTTCAAAGTGAACATTTATCCTTCAGAAATCAGTAATTGCTTCAAATCAGGACTTGATTACTTGTTTTGTTGACTGTTAAACTTGGCAAAGGAATGGAGAAAAGGGATGCAGATTAAATTTAAGAGTGGTACAAAATGCATCTCCCTCAGTTTCCCTATCCTGAGAGCCAGTTATTAAACATTTACCAACACACTAACCCTTCACACCACCTTTGATTGTACCAATCATGAGCAGACTAGATAAAGATGAGCATAAGGGATAATAGAAGTCCTTTGGTTTGGGGGCTATAGTTGCTCCGTTTACTGCTTCCTCCATCTTCCTTCCTCCCCTTTCCTTCCTTTGAGGGAAAGACCTTCATTTAATCGGACTATATCATAGAAAGAAATGTTAAAAATCTATTCCATTTTTCTCAGTCAGGACTGCATTAAGGATACCACAGAAAAGTAATTGTCTATGGCCTTTCCTCTAAACTCTCCAAGCATCCCCTGGTCACATTTTTTTTTTAGTGTCTTACAAGTGTTAGTCAGGAAGCTCTTCCAAATGTCAAAACTAAATTTCTTCTGCTGCCATTTAAGCCAATTCATTCCATTCCCATTAGCTAGATTTTGAAGGGTTAGCAGCTGTGCAACAAGGTGAAGAGGACTCACAGCTGCCCAAAGTTGAAAATTTTATCCTTTTACTCTCTCCTCCCTCCCTTCTCCCACCGATTAAGAGAGGCAAATATGTTTAAGTAGGGGTGTAGGTGTGGGTGGAAACCAGTCCATGGATGATAGGGATGAAGCCTAGGTCAGATTTTTAATGTGCAAAACTCGAGAATTAGGCTTGGGTTTGGGTGATTATGTTGAAATAGAGCATTGATTGCAATTTGGAAGTAGAGAAATGTTGTTGTTATTAAAAATGGTTGTAGGTTATATTTGCTTTGGTATCAGGTGGAATTTTGGAACCACAATCCAGTCCTAGTGGGTCTGAGGATATAAATGGAGAGTGTGTATTCTGATGCTGTTGGAAAGCTGATCTTACTCAGTTTTTTTTAATTATACAGATTTTATTTATTTTGAGTTTTACAATTCCCCCCCAATCTTACTGCCCTCCCCCACCCCCCCCACAGAAGGCAATTTGCCAGTCTTTACATTGTTTCCATGGTATACATTGATCCAAATTGAATGTGATGAGAGAGAAATCATATCCTTAAGGAAGAAACATAAAGTATAAGAGATAGCAAGATCAGACAATAAGATATCAGTTTTTTTTTCTAAATTAAAGGTAATAGTCCTTGGTCTTTGTTCAAATTCCACTCTTTGGATACAGATGGTATTCTCCATTGCAGACAGCCCCAAATTGCCCCTGATTGTTGCACTGATGGAATGAACGAGTCCATCAAGGTTGAACATCACCCCCATATTGCTGTTAGGGTGTACAGTGTTTTTCTGGTTCTGCTCATCTCACTCAGCATCAGTTCATGCAAATCCCGCCAGGCTTCCCTGAATTCCCATCCCTCCTGGTTTCTAATAGAATAATAGTGTTCTACTCATTAATTTTTTATGCTCCGAGGCTATTGTTGACTGGGGAATACATGTTTGATCCTAATGCTACTTGGAATGGAAGGAAACAAACATTTATTAATAATTTACTATTTAGTAGGCATTATGCTTAGTGCTTTACAAATATTATTTCATTTTTATTGGCTTTTGAATTTTACAATTTTCCCCCAATCTCGCTTTCCTTCCCCCACCCCACACAGAAGGCAGTCTGATAGTCTTTACATTATTTCCATGCTATACATTGATCAAAATCGTGTGTTGAGAGAGAAATCATATCCTTAAGAGATAGCAAAATTACATACGATACCTCTTTTTTAAAAATTAAAGGTAATAGTCTTTGGTCTTTGTTCACACTCCACAGTTCTTTGGATACAGATGGTATTCTCCACTGCAGACACCCCAAAATTGTCTCTAATTGTTGCACTGATGGAACGAGCAAGTCCATTAAGGTTGCTGTTAAGGGGTACAACATTCTTCTGGTTCTGCTCATCTCTCTCAGCATCAGTTCATGCAAATCCTGCCAGGCTTCTCTGTATTCCCATCCCAACTGATTTCTAATAGAACAATAGTATTCTATAACATACATATACCACAATTTTTTCAGCCATTTCCAAATTGATGGACATTCACTCAATTTCCAATTCTTTGCCACCACAAAGAGGATTGCTATGAATATTTTTGTATAAGTAATGTTTTTACCCATTTACATGATCTCTTCAGGGTATAGACCTAGTAATGGTATTTCTGGATCAAAGGTTATGCACATTTGGGCATATAAAAATCTGCATACCCTTTGTTCCAGCAAAACCACTACTGGGGGGCATTTTATACCCTGAAGAGATCCCAAATGTTATTTCATTTTACTTCACTAAGATGCTATTATTAGACCCATTTTATAGTTGACCAACCTGAGGCAAGTAGAGGTTGAGTGACTTACCTAGGGGCACACAGCTAGTAAATATCTGAAGCTGGTTTTGAATTCTGGTCTTCTTGGCCAGCACTCTTTCCACTGTGAAACCTTGCTTCCTCTAACACTCTAAGCAGTCATCAGTGATAGCATTTGCAAGTAGAGGTGGTAATGCTGATGCTGGAGACTAGGATAACAAAGCATTGACAGAAACATGTCTTATGGATGCAGCTCTTGATCCCCAGTAGTCTATACTCTGGAGGACAAAGAGCCCAGGATGAGGTCAGGGTTGTCTCAGAGTCTAAACAAGAGAGAATGAATGCATCCATATATGAAATCTGGTCTCCAATGGACACAGAAAGCAGCAATTAATTTAGGAGAAACGAGACCCTTCCAAGTAGACTATTTGGATTCATCAGTTCAGAGTTCAACAGAGTAATGATGTACATCATTATAAGGGCAGCTAGGTGATGCAGTAGATAGAATACTAGACCTGGAGTCAGGAAGATTCTTCTTCCTGAATTCAAATGTAGTCCTAGACCCTTACAAGTTGTACAACACCAGGTAAGTTCCTTATTCTCATTTGTAAAATGAGCTGGAGAAGGAAATGGCAAACCATTCTAGTATCTTTGCTAAGAAATCCCCAAATGGGGTTAGAAAGAGTTGAACACAACTAAACAATAATAGGACCATTATCTCAGTTATTTTGCTACTCCAAAATAAACCTAGCCTTTTTTCAGGAAATGTGCCATATACAATTATTTAAGTTAAAATTTGCATAGTACAGTATCTTTGTTTCAAAATGCCATTGTATTTGTTAACTGAGGAAACTTAGGCATAAGGAACTGAATGATTTGCCTAGGAAAATGAGCTTCCTTTTAGTAAACATGGTAGAACTGAAACTTTGGTAACTAAACCTCCTCTCAGGCTTTTTCTATTAGTTCACAAGTTTGTATAGACTTTTAAAATAAGCAGTATCTTATAGATGTATGACTACTTTATATCCCTCTACTTTTCTTTAAACTAAGCTGTCACTGTTCTTTACCATGAGCTCCTTCTTATCTCTTCACTGTTTGTGTCTATCATCCTAATGTAAGCAGTCTGTCATACATATAGTCTGTCATAGAAACTGATGGCTTCTTCCTTCCCAGAATCTTTAGAGCTATTCTGCCTTCTTATTGCATCTGGTGCAAGTTGGAAACTGCCTTTTTCCACTTTATATCTGATTTTCATAAAACCTTGGCTTCTAGTTTTGAATTTGTGCTAGAGGTAACCCATAATTGATTTACTCACCCACTCATCACTTTCAGAGGCTGCCACTCTTTGAACCTCTCCATTTACCTTGGATAAATCCCTCCTCTGAAAAACAATTCTGTCAGAGCAAAAGTGTTCCAAGCAGCTTGTCCTGATCATTGCTGACTGGGGAACGGTGGGGGAATGTTTCCACATTGGGAGGTCCCTATACTAATGAAACTACAGATCTAGTCGGCCCAAAACAAAGGGAAAAAAAACTTCAAGTTACTCATGTTCAGCTTCAAAATTCTCTTTGTAACATCCCACCAGAAATTCCATGAGTGAAAACACCTAAAATATGTTTTTCAGCATTGCCTAAGCTCCAACTTTTTTCCTTTTTCTTTGGTATGTTTGCCTTACACAGGGAATTCAAACAAAAAGGGGCATTGAATCTGGGATGGACTGTTTAGAACTCTGGACCAGAATATCAGTGTTTTCCTGTTGAAAACTCAAAATTCAATTTCATTCTTAGGAAACCTATGGACTTTTATCAGTGGTTTGTGTGTTTTTTATTTGTTTCCCTACAAGTCCTTCAAAATTTCCACATTATAAAGACTAACCATTAATTCCTTGAATACTTGTCAGGAGGAGGACTTTATTATCTTTGTAGAAACCTAGAGATAAGCATATTTAGGGATTTCCTTGAGCACACTCTGAGAAGGGGAATACAGGATTTAAAGAAAAAGATATCAGAACTATCCCACTATCCCATGTAAACCCAGATCTTAAAGGGCTCTGGATCATAAGATACATACATGTATATACTAAAATGCATACAAGATAAAATGAGGAGGAAGAGAACAATAGCTATTAGCAGAATCAGGAAAGGTTTTGGTAAAAAGGTTACCTTTAAGCAGTGTGTATGGAGTATTCTAGAAGACCTAGCATCTCTTGTGTGAGAACTTGTGTGAGAACCCTTTTTGGGTTGTTTATCTACCTTTAGTGTCACCCAACTGTCACCTACACTCCAAGAAACCATAGCATGCACAATGGCTACAATTAAGTAAAACCTTCTCATCAGAAAGGCTTAAACCAGGATTGAGGGTAACAGAGAGGTGTCAAATCCCTTGGTTACTTAGGGAACTGCCCACCCAAAGCATGTGAAGACTTACCCTGGTAGAATGATCAGATGAGAACAAAATGTTCTAACAACCATAATTACAGTTGAAATAGGTGCTTGGTCAAACATTGAAGATACCAAGGTCATCCACTGCATCGGGGGACATCACCAATCATCTTAATTTTTGTCTTGGCATTGAATTTCAATTACTCTGGAAAAGAGGATGAGGCCAAAGATTTGCATAACCCTCCTCACTTAAATCCAATTGACACTCAAGTCAAGACATCACCCCCGATAGGTCCTCTTCACATTTGAAGGACAAACAACACTTAAGATAAGCTTTCAGTGAAGCTAAGGATTATAAATGGTCAAGATAAGGATGGGTTCATCTCAAGTATGAGAACTAGTTTATGCAAAGGTACAGATATGACAGAAAAAAACAGTAAATTTGGGACACAATAGATTAATTTGGCTTGAGTACAAGAAAAGGAATAAAAACTTTTCTTTAGCTGTTCCATCTGTAAGATGAAATAAAAATTCTTTCACTCTCCCCCTCTTATGATAAGGCTGAAAGTACCATATCAACCTTAAATTAATTCACATTATCCTGGTGTAAGTAGGCAGCAATATATGGCCAATGTCAAATAATAATTGCCACAAGTGATGTATAATTGCAGGAGGAAGTGGGCTGATCATGAAATAAAAGGAAGGATTAACAGATGACAACTTCAGTGCTGCACTGGTGTCTAAGAAGCACTGAATGATCTAGAGGGAAACCCTAGTACATTGGGTAAATTCCCCATAAAGAAATTTTTGAGGAGGATTTGAGCTAGAAACCTTTTGGGTGAGAAAGCATTCTTGAGATGCAACCTACACCAGCAGAGGGAGTTACCACACTGATAAGGTGATGGAATCATTGTCATATTACTGTACTTTTCTTAACCCATTTCTTTTCATAGAATGTAATTAAGGTAACTAAAAGGAAATGGGGGAAATATTTTGAACCACAATATAATGTAAATGTAAATATTTGCTTTGTCTTGTGAATGCATTCTGTAGATATGATTAGAGGGATATTTTTCACATTTCTTCTTATAGTCTCTATTTTCTCTTTATCTGTTCTCTGATTTTATTTTTGAAACTCTTTCTTTTTTTCCTTTCAGTCCTCCCCTCCCCTATTTTAAAATTAGTTTTGTCTCAATTTCATCACTTCTATTTCTTCCCTTTTTAGTCTCACTCGATTCCCTCACTTTTTCTCCATTTCTATCCATGAGCAGCAGATGTGTGTAGGCACAGTCATGCTACAGCAAGAATCTGGGCTCTAAAATAACTGCTCACCATGCCAGGGTGTGCTTGCTCCAGAAGAGCAGGTGAGTGACTATTTGTAAAGCTTATGATGAGTCAGCCACATTTATATGTTTAGGCTTTTTTTTAAAGGGTAAATTTTACTGTATGAACAGAGATTCAGCAGGCAGGAAACATAACATCAAGGCCAGGAAAATAAAAAAAAAATCATGTGCCAAGATTCTGACCCCTTTCCTTTTTTTGTGGACAGGGATCTGCACATGTTCCAATTCTTGAGAAGTAGGGTAATGAACATTTGTCGGACCTTGGAAGGGAGGTAATGGGGGCAATGATGGTGGTAGGGGAAGTAGAGTCTTCCAAGCAGTGGAGGGTGAAGAGAGCTTTAAAAAATTGATAACTTGGAGATATATTTCTCCAGAAAGTGTGTGTGTGTGTATGTGTGTGTGTGAGAGAAAGAGAGACATATGATTCATTCATAAGAACAGAGATATTTAACTTTTGAACTAGTTATTTGCTTTAGAATCACAGGATATAGGTTCAAATCCCATCCCTATTTCTTACTTCCGGGGGCAGCTAGGTGGCACAGTGGATAGAGCACAGGTCCTGGAGTCAGGAGTACCTGAGTTCAAATCCACCCTCAGACACTTAATAATGACCTAGCTGTGTGGCCTTGGGCAAGCCACTTAACCCCATTGCCTTGCAAAAAAAAAAAAAAATCATCCTATTTCTTACTCCCTGTGTAACTTTGAACAATTCATTTAATTTCCCCCAGTTTCATTTTCTTCATATATAAAAATGAAAGGGTGGAACTAGATGACCCCTAAGGTTTCCTCCAGCTCTAAATCAATGATCCTATTAATACATGATTTTGAGGGAAGTGACTGGCAATAGCTTCTCCCCAAAATGGGAAATAAGTTATGGCAATCAGCCTATTTAGTATTTTTGGTGTTCCTTGGCTTAGGACAGCCCCGGGATAGATTAATGATTTAGATTCAAGATGATGGGAATTCAAAGAGGTTTTTAAAAGAGTAATGGAATATTTAGAAAATTATAAAATAAGTATTGTCAGGAATAGCTAAAAGAATCAGATTTATTTAACTGAGAGAAAAAGTTAAGTGATGACATTTATCCAGTGAACATTTACTAAGCACCTAAAATACAAAAAAGTTCTGCATTAGGAAATTTGAAACTTTATTGGAGTTGTGATTTCATTCATACTACAACCCATCCACACATTATTATCCTGTATAAGTCTTGTTCAAATGCTCCCATAAATCCTCAACAGGGAGTTCTTCCAGTATGGTGGAGGCCTTCCTCTAAGACTTTCTTTTTAATTGCACAGTCATAGGAGGAAAAAAAGTTCAAATCCAGCTTCAGACACTTAATAGCCTGGACAAGTCACTTAACCTTTATTTGGCTCATTTTTTTCAATTAAAATGGGGCTAATTATCACACCAGTCTTGCAGATTTGTGTGAAGATCAAATGAGATAATATTTGTAAATCACTTAGCACAATGCCTAGTACATAGGAAATCTCATTCCTTTTATAAAAAAATTTAAAAGATGAGAAAATGTGAATTATATCATGGTATAAAACAATTTTTCTATTTAATAATTAATATTAGAAAATACTTTTTGGTCTCACTAAACTATTTTAAGAATACTATTTTTAGTGAAGACAATATGTTTGCAAGTTTATTTTAAGAAATCTTGTTTTAATACTTTGTGATACAATGATTTGATATTTTGCTTCTAAGTTCAATTTATTCTGACACTTAGTTTTAAAGACTTTGTTAACTGAAAAGGACCCAAATGGATGAACTACATCCTGCTAAATAATATTAATTCTTAAATTCCATTCATTAATTGTACTATTTTTAGGCTAGTAAATTTCCATCTTCCCAATGTTAATCAGTTGTTCCTGCAAAATAATCCATAGGTATTGCATTTTTCTATTTTTTAATGGATGGGTTTAAAACCCACTGAAATTCTTCATCCAGAAAATTTTTCAATAAGTTAGAAAATTCTGTTTTGAAGTTTTTAAATTATCTAGATTTTTTATAGGTGCCATGTTTACATTATTTTTGAAAACAAACAGTTTTAAAATATATGCTAATTTTGATAGTTTCAAATGATCATTGGCTAATATCTCAAAGTACAATATATATATGAAATATGATGTTTATTTTGTAATGATAATGGATATAGATCCAAATTTTAAATTATTGTAATAATTTTAGTTTTCCAAACCCTATAAAATCAAATAGATCATAATTTTTTTCAGCTAATAATATAACTAATGATGAACTTATATTAACAGGGGTTCTTAACTTGGGGTTCATAAAGATTTTGAAAACTTTTGAAAACTATTTTAATAAAATTGTTTTTTTTATTCCTATATATTTTATGTATTTAAAAACATGATTTAGCTCTGGGTCATAGATCAATGACAGACTAACAAAAGCCTATCTCCAAGTTCAAAGTAGAAAGAGTGGGTCATGTACTAAGAAAGGGAGAATTTTAAAAGCCATCAGAGAAGAGCAGAGAAGGACCCAAATTCCAATTGCTAGCCTAGCCAGCAGTTCTGTCAATTTGAACTTGCAAAACTTTCCAGCTGACTGATAGGGCTGAGTTCAACAAAATTCTACTTTTGCTAAGACTTACACCCAGGTCAGGAACTTGCAGAGCTCAGACCAGTTAGTCAATAATCAAATTTTTCCCCTGGATCAGACCATTTGGGGAACACTGAAAAGTTGAACATTCCCAGGCTTTCCTGAGACCCTGGAATAACACAGCACTCAATAACCCAAGAAAGCAGCATCAAGACCAATTCAGACTTTCTTCCTTTCAGAAATATAGCAGAATACAATCCCAATATCAACTCCAAAGTCAGGAAACAGACTGGAAAAATGGGCAAAAATAATAACTCTACCATATTAAATTATTATGGTGGCAGGGATGCTTAAGAAACAAGTGCAGAGAAAGAGGCAAAACATCTACAAGTGATGCCTTAGAGAAAAATAAGCTCAACTAAAATTGATAAAAGAGAAGAAAAGAATTAAAATATTTTTATAAATTGAATGAGAGCAATGAAGTAATAAATGGAAAAAGAAATTAGAATTGTGGAAGAAAGAATCTGAAAGAGAAGTAATGATTTGTCATAATTGGTGTAAATCTTGTCCTAGCAACAAATACTTGAAATCTAGAATGGACTAAATAGAAGTTAATAACTCTATGAAGCAACAAAAAATAATAAAACAAAGTTAAAAGATTTTTTTTTAAAAAAAGGATAAGGCATTCCATAATAAGAACTGACCTGGACAGTGGTAGAAGAAAGAGAAAAATTTAAGATTTATTGGACTACTTGAATATAAGGAAAAAAAGCCTAGAAAAAACAAATCTTAAAACAGTCCATATCTCTTAGAACCAAAGAAAAAAGTGCAAATAAAATGAATTCTTCCAGTCATCCCCTAAAAAAAACCCCAAAATGAAACCCTCCAAGAACATCACAGTTAAAATCCGGAGCTTCCAAGTCAGATTAAAAACTGTAAGTATCCAAAAAGAAAGAACTGAAATATGGAGGAGCCATACTCAGGATCATAGTCATCACCATTAAGTAGAGAACTTGGCACATAACATTCCGCAACACAGTGAATATGAACTTGAATAACTCATCTAATAAAACTGAGTATAATGCTAAAGGAGGAAAAAATGGATCCTTAATGAGTACATCATCATTCCTGAAGAACAGACCAGAGTTGTATATGGTCCCCTCTGAGCACTATCATCATCAGATAAAGCTTAAGATTGATTCTGTTGCATATTGATGATCTAAGAGCAGAGTGGAAAGAGAAGATAAAAGGAATGGGCAGGGGAAGGGGGATGAAGAAGAGGAAGGTCAAGCTGCACAAGTAGACATCCATACAAAAAGAAGAAAGATTTAGGTGGAGCAGCTGACACTGGACCTTACTTTGTCTGAACTGGATAAAGAAAAGAATAATACACATGCAGGAATATGTTTCAATCCAAATAAATATTTTTAAGAAAAGAAACAATTTCATTCAACAGGGAAATAGAAAGAGAAGGGGGAGAGAGGGAATTAGAAGGGTAGATTAGGAATTAGTCCTAAGTAAAACAAACTCTAAGGATGAACAAAAATATTTATAGCTCTTTGTAGGTGGCAAAGAATATAAATTAGAGGGGATACTATTAAATTCAAGAATGAATGAATAATATATGATACATAAGTGTGTTGGAATACTATTGTTTTGTAAGACATGATGAGAGGAATGGTTTCAGAGAAACTTAAGAAAACTTGTGTGGGGGCAGCTAGTTGGCGTAGTGGATAAAGCACCAGCCCTGGAATCAGGAATACCTGGGTTCAAATCTTGTCTCAGACGCTTAATAATTATCTAGCTGTGTGGCCTTGGGCAAGCCACTTAACCCAGTTTGCCTTTCAAAAAACCTAACCCCCCCCCCCAAAAAAAGAAAACTTGTGTGAACTAATGCAAGATTAAGTGAATGGAATCAAGAGAACAATTTATACACTGAAAACAATATGGTAAAGGCAAATAATTGGGAAAGAATTATGATCTATTAAAAGGGTAATTTTCAACCAAGATTCCAGAAGACTACTCATAAAACATGTTATCAATCTCTTGATAGAGAAATAAAGGTTACAGAATGAAATAATTTTTTTGAGGGGGGGTATGGCCAAGATGGAAATTTCTTTTAAATGATGATACAGGTTTGAAACAGCTTTGTTTTTCTTTAGATTTTAAGTGTGTGGTGCAGTAGATGAAGCACTGGCCCTGGAGTCAGGAGGACCTGAGTTCAAATCCAGCCTCTTAATACTTAGCTGTGTGATCTTGGCCAAGTCACTAAACCCCACTGCCTTGCAAAAATTTGGGGAAAAAAAGGTTAAGATGTTAAGAAGGCAAATTTTTTCTTAGTTAAAGTTTTTTATTGGCCATAGTAATTTTCCTCCACAAAAAATTTCCAAAATACCTGTATGTTCTTAGAATGTCAAAGTAGAAAATTAAGAATAAAAGAAATAAACTTAAGCAAAAAAAAATTTAAACAACTTGGCAAAATAGTCTTTAGTCCTCTACCCACCTTCATGCCTCCTTTTTCTTCAGTAAGAGTTTGTGCAGTTTGTCAGAATCTTTGGTGGTCTTGATCAGGTTTGAGCATTGTCACAGGGACGGTGGCATTAGGAGGCAAATTTTGATGATTGAAGAACTATTCATTTAAGTAAAAATCAATGAATAAGTGATGGTGCCACAGTTAACCCTCTTTGTTGTGGAACTGAGGGGCAATGTGGCATATTGAATAGCATGCTGGGCCTGGAGTCAGTAAGACTTAGGTTTGAATCCAACTTCAGCTATATGACTTAACTACTCTGGATTCAGTTTCTTTATCTGTAAGATGAGAGAGTTGGATTCATTGACATATGGTCCTTCCCATCTTGAAATCTATAAGCCCAAGAAAGACAATATCCTCAGGATACCTTGGTATATATGATATGAGACCATGTGGTATACTGAGTGAAGAGTTTCCATTGTCAACTCATATACTGAATATTAGTAAAGTTTAATTTCTTTCTTTTTGATTAGAACGTTTAAAAAGTTTTAAATTCATTTTCTAAATTTAATGGATTGTCTTATTTACCCCCTAGAGTTAATGCTTTAGATCTCTTGATACCCAGAAGATGGATGGATATCAATGGAGCATATAGGCTGATCAAATGAGATAGTATATGAAAAGTGCTTTGCAAACTTTGAAACATTCTACAAATGCTGAGTATATAACTCCATTTTCAATCATATTTCTAATTGAATTCATCTTTTCTGCTCTTCTGTGTAATTATTTGCTGGTAATATGTCATAGTCCCTTCATACCTCTGTGTGTCCCTTTGTGGTCAGTCCATACCTTGAATTGACTAGGAACTGCAATGTTCCCTGACTCTCAACCAGACAGCAGAACTAGAACTATATTCTTGCTAACAAAGAAAAAAAAAATGATGGGTTTTTGTTTTGGAGAGGAGCTTGTTCACTAAAGGGGGGATATTAAAAATGTTGCACAATTTACCAAAGACAATCTAATAATCTCTTTTGTTTCTTTTTAGTTCTGGGATTAGCTCATTGTTCATTCACAATATCTGAGTAAGACATTTGTGGTGATGAGAAGATTTATAGGTTGTCCATCCAATTACTTATTATGAACTCTAGACAATAGATATTCTTCATCTATTTGATTCTTCCTGTAAAAAATTCTCAACTCTTCTGAGTAATTATGAATTTCATTTAGAGGCTTCTCTAAGTTCTATCCTAGGTACTATGAAAAATACATTTACTGTAATGTATAAGATTTGATATTTTCTCTAAAGACACTTATAATCTTCTAAGTACAATTATCACTGTCTTCAATCTTTAAAACTATTTCATAAAATACCAATGATGAACTATTCTTCATCTCTAATGGGGAAGGGAGAATAATTTCTAAGTGTTTTAGTGCCTAAAGACATCTAGGTAACATGGATAATAGAGAGAGCACTGAACTTGGAGTATTAAAGGTCTTGCTTCAAATCCTGTTTCGGGTAAAAACCTGTGGTTCTTTCCAAATTATTTAATTTCTCTAAGACTCAGTATTCTTATTTGTGGAAATGAAGGAGTTTTACTCAATGATATATGAGGTCCCTTTCAGTTGAATCCTCTGACCTAGTTACCAGTAAGCTAACAAAGAAGATAAAAAAAGGAGAGAATTTTGAAATAACTTATTTTACATTTTCCTAGATGTCAAGGAAGATGAGAAAAATGTTATTTTATGGCTCACACTGGTTTACTTGGCATCCTTTTCTCCCTTTTCTGATACTTTGCCACTTAAGCAGTATTATACAAGTCTGAGTACCATTTTGTATTTTTATCTATTTTATGGTGTGACATACATAGGCTAAAAATTTTGTCACTTAAATCAGGAGATCTTAACTAAGGATACAAACTATATACGAGCGTATATGTTTGTACTTATATATGTGTGTGTGTATGTATGTGAGTGTGCATCACACACATATATTTTATATTCATATAGGTAGCTTGATTTCCTTTCTAATCCTATGAATTTTATTTTAAAACTTAGTTCTGAGAAGGGATCCATAGAGTTTACCAGATTTCCAAAGGTATCCAGTGCATAATAATTATTAAAAATTACTGATCATTTAGCATTTAACCTATCAATGATGAATTTCCCTGCATTCATCTTATTTGACCCTTAGACAACTGATAGATTGACCCAGTACCAATCACCACAGCATGCTAGGGCATCTAGATTTTATCTTTCATTAATATAGCCTACAAAACCATAAAGTAGACTCCACATTGTGAAGGAATCATCTTGAACAGGACTTTAGTGGAATGCTTACTTGTCTCTAGACAACATGACCAAAAAACAATGACTATAAATTTTTTAGTTCTGACACGGAAGTAATTTCAAAGTCATTTGTCTATGGGTAGTCATTAACTAGAATCAATTTAATTCACTAACTGATTTGGTCAATACTACCATCAAATTAAAAGGAAAGACAAGAGATAGATGCCACTGTATACAATTATAACAACACTAACCAGATATATTTATATGCTACTGACTGACAAGTGAGAACTGGTAAAAGTAAAAACACTGACTCTGATTATCATAATTAATTAGAAAATTTAACTCCATAAAACATCCACTGCAATGAGGGTAATGTAGAACAGAAATCAGTTTAGTTAAAGAACATTTGATGTTCTTGACATGCAGAAAGACAGAGCAAAGTCAGTGCTTATTTATAGTACAGGTTCACTTTTAAGTAAAACATTGTATATACTATCAAACTTGATTTGTTGGTTAGTTTAGATGAATTGTCTTTTTCCCTCTTTCTGCTCTTTTTCTAATATATGGAATGGCTTGCTGGTCTCAGGATCAAATATGTATTCATATATTGTTTGGGTAAAACCAAAATATAGCAATAAAAATTTAAAAATATGGAATATGGTAAAACAGTGTTGTATCACATAAAAATGTAGAAGGCTTGACATGTGGTCCAGGTCATTCTCAGAGGATGAAACTAGAAGGACAACAAGAATTCTCACAAAGATATTATAGAAATGAGAAATGGTATAAGCCAAGCAGCATTTCTATAGCAGTCTATTTTTATCCTTAGCAATAGTTGATGAAACACCACTACATTTGGACTCATTCACCTCATTCCCCAATGTACTATATGAAGAAGTAGAAGTGACACTCAAGAAAATGAGGTCAAGAAGAGTGGCTGGTATCAACTAAAGATCAATGATGGTGACACAATTTTAAAGGCATTTGGGGATTAGTTTTTAGGATATCTTAAAGAGGAAAAGATTATAGTCTAGAAAGATCACCAGAGACTATTGCTATGGCATGAGAATAGTTTCCAATTTGGGTTCAGAAGTCCAATGTTCAAATCTTGACTCGATAACTTAATTCTTTTATGGCAAGGGTAAAGTCACTTAATTTTTCTAGGCTCTGTTTTCTTGTAATCCATATGTCCAAAGACCAGATTTACACTAACTGGGTTTTATCATGAGGATGCCTTATAGAAAGATGTCCTTGGTTCTTTTTGGTCTTGCTCAGGGTTTAACTTGAGAATATTAGAATTTACCTTTAGTCTAAACCTTTATGCAGTTACAACAGGAACACCATTATGATGCTCCTGTGGTAAAGTGGTTTCCAAACTTTTTACAGCAACATTTCCCTTTTTAATAAAAGAAAGTCATACTCTGCATACTTTTTCAGGAGACAATCTATGCAAATAACATTCTTTGCTCATGTTTTTGCTTAAATAAAATTAAGAATCTATTACAATTTCATAACATTACAAAATAAATCTTCCACAATAAAACAGCAAACACAGCTATTGATGTATTGACAAAATTCTTGACAATAATTTTATATCAAAATAATAAAAAAATTAGCATTTATGTAGTGTGTTAAGATTTGTAAAACACTCTACATGTGTTATCTCCCTTGATCTTGGCAACAATCCTGTGATCTAAGTTCTTTGCTAACAGTTAGATGCTTCAGTAGATAGCATGCACAAGTGAGAAAGATGTCTTGCACAGCATATCTCTCACTACAATAAACATAATTGTGCAATTCACACCTCCAATGATTTATTTGGTTCATATGATCCTCTTCCATATCATAGGATTAGTAGTAGTAATAGTAGTAGTAGTAGTAGTAGTAGTAGTAGTAGTAGTAGTAGTAGTAGTAGTAGTAGAATGCTAGACCTGGAGTTGAGAAAGTTCTTCCTGAGTTCAAATCCAGTCTCCAACACTTATTAGCTATGTGACCCTGGGCAAGTAAGTTACTTAACTGTTAACTTCAATTTCCTCATCTGTAAAATGGTCTGGAGAAGAAAAAGGCAAACTACTCCATTTTTTTGCCCAAAAAAGAACCCCAAATGGGGTCATGAAGAATTGTATGTGCTTATTGGACATTTCTAACAGGATATCCTGAGACATTTCACAGTCAATGTTTTGAAAAAAGAGCTCATTACTTTCCTGTCAAATCCATCCTTCTATAGAACTTCCTTATTCTTATTTAGTTTCCCTAATTGTGAGCCTGGTATTATCCTTTACTAGTCCTTCTTTATCCTAAATAATAGGTCAGTTGCCACTTTCTTCTTATCTTGCCTTTTTCTTTTCTCTTTTTTTAGAATAAATTTATTATTTGTTCATTTTTAACATTCAGCTTTGTAAATTTTGAATTTTGAATTTTATTTTTTCTTTCTTCCCCTCTCCCACTAGCATCTTGCCATTTCTACCTTCACAGTCTCACTTTTATTTAACTATTTTTCTTTATTCCTTCAACCACTTTTACTTCAGGCCTTCATTACCTCTCACCTGCCTACTTCAGTGACTTCTTTTTAAAATTTTTTTTAAAATTTTATTTAAGGCAATGGGGTTAAATTGACCAAGGTCACACAGCTAGGCAATTATTAAGTGTCTGAGGCTAAATTTGAACTCAGGTCCTCCTGACTCCAGGGCTAGTGCTCTAACCACTGCAACAACTAGCTACCCCTTACAGTGACTTCTTAATTAGCTTCCTTGTTTTTAATTTCTCCCCACTGAGTCAAATTTCTATTCACCTGAATAAAACTGTTTTAAATAGTTGTACTACATTCACTGATAATAGGAGGAATTCACTGATGATTCCTGCATTTGTTGATTCATTTGAACTTTGTTTTTATTGAACGAAGAGGATGTATTTATTTAAGAGTTTTATTGAGTCAGTTCCTATACAGAGGCCAATGTGATTTTCCTTAAGTTCAGATCAATCCATGCTACTCCCCCTACTCAATAAGCCCCATTGATTTACTAGGGCTTCTAAGATAAAGTATAAATACCTCTTATTTGGCATTTAAAGCTCTTTACAATCTGGCATCAACTTGGCGTCCCATCTCACTATATACTATTTCACTTAAACACTTAATTTCCCACTTTCATGCCTTTGAACTTGTTGTCCCCTGCCTAAAGTACACTTCTTCTTTACCTTTGCCTCATAGACTTAGGCACATCCTTCAATACAATTCAAGCACTTCTACATAAAGCCTTTTCTGATTTTTCCCAACTGTTGGTACTATTCCCCCTACAACCTCCTTGTATTTTATTACCTCGAATTTATTTTGTATATATTCTGTAATTACTTATAAAATGTATGCTGTATTTTTCCTGATAGAATCTATGCTCCTTTAGGGTAGGATTTATGTTAATATTTTTATCTTTTTATCACCAGTAGCAAGAAAAAGGCTTTCAGTAGCTTAGTAAATATTTTTGATTGAACAATTGGTTGTTCAGATGGAGTCAAACAAAATAAAACATTTTTATTCATCAAAAATGAGTTTCTTATATATTCATAGTTATAAATATTTAGGTCTTTAAAATGAGAATTATTTCTACAAACCAATTAAGTGTCTAACAAATAGGCTTTTAATTTCTTCTTTTTAATTTGTGATACGGGTATTTTTTAATGAGATAAATATAAAAATACTATTCTGTAAATTTCATATTCATGCAACCAATTTATTTTGCATCAATATATTGAGTAGCAAGATTCTTAAATATATCCACTAAATATGCAAATGTCAGGAGAAATTTGTCAATATAAAATTATTTTCTTTCATGTTTGTTATCACTAAGAAAAATGGCAGTTACTTTTTTTTTTAGTTCAAATTCTCTTCAAGATACAGGAAAGTCAGAATGTTTTGCAATATTATATAAGTACCCAATGCTGTGCCTTCACATTGTTGCACTATTGTTTACAATCTTCCTTTTAATGGATTTTTAAAAATAGAACTGATTATTCTTGTAACAAAAGAAGAAACCACATGTAGTTCTGCACTCATATTTCTCAACACAAGTGATTATATGTGAAGTATAGAATGCACCCAAATTGAATAAGACAATAGATATACATTTCAGCTTGATATCAATTCAGCTTTTTAACCAAACTCCAATGCAATTTTCCTATATTATGTAATTTTCATTTTTAAAAACATGTCATTTATATTGTAAATTGCTTTTGATAACAGCATTGCCATCAACAGGCTCAAGGTCATCTCTCTACATTTCTCTCTTGTGGAAGTATCTTCTTCCCCCTCATCAATTCGTTTTTTGTGTGTTGTCTTCCTTTACTATGTTGTAAAGTGCTTGAGAGTAGGGACTATCTTTCTTTTTGCTTGTATTTATATTTTCAGACCTTAACCTTAACTTAGTAAAAAATCTTCTCTTTTGTCAGTTTTAGCAACATCTTACATATGTAGTCATGCATTTTTATCTTGTTATCCCACCACTTGAAGCTCAAAATTAGAAAAGCTCAAAAATAGAAAAAGTTTAGTTTTTCAATTAATTGATAATAAAGGTTTTTCTTCATTAATATAGGCAATATTTGCTGCCATGTTGTTTTTTAGTAGAATTATATGAAGATCAATCACATCCTTTAATAGTATTAAGATTTGTTCTTAGCATGTCCATAGCCTTGGGTAGCAACAATGAGTCTATTTTCAAATGAGTCCTTTTATACTTTGTAGTTCTTTAATCAACCTCCTATGATGCAAGAAAGCCTTCTTATGTTACATAACAGTTTGAAAGCATATTTTTCATATTAATTTTCTCTGAAAAAATTTCACGTCTTTCCAATGTATTTTAGATATACACTTTCAAGATACTTTCTTTTATTGGGTTTCATAATATATGAAGCCAAAATATTTGCACAAGGCGAACATAATAGTTTTTCCTTCAAAAACAGAACTTGTAAATTTCAGTGTTATCATATTATATGAATTATTTACTTTGTATTATTTTATTTCTACTACTTATACTATCTCTTCATCACTTTGTTTTATTAGCTTTAGCTGCTTCAGGGGATTTTCTATTCTATCTGGTTATGTATTTATCTGTTATGAAGGAATATTTTTTCTTTAAAAATTGAAGACAATAAAAATTTTTAACAAAATTAAATGTAAATATGATTGGTGATTTTGAACTATTATCTTTAACTGACCTTTAGTTGCTTAATTTTTTTTAAAAGTTGCATATATTTTTGGGGGGGAGACATTTTATATTGATTATGCTTACCAAAATGAATATATGGAGAAATATAACAGATGTTATGCTGTTTTAATTTCCATACAAAGATTGTTTAATTTCAAATTTCAACACTTTGTATTCAGATGAAGGGAAGTAATGCAGCATCACAACTCATTTTGTCAGGAGACAAATGTTGATTGAGAATGATAATGGCAGTTCATGACCACAAGAAGATTCCACACATACTGACTGAAATTTTTATTAACTTGCAGTTAGCTGTACTAAATAGTTCATTGACAGTAGGAAAGAATTCACTGTTGATTCCTATATTTCTTGACCCTCATTTGAACTTTGTTTTTATTGAACAAAGGACATATATTTATTTAAGAGTTTTACTTGAAAATATTCAATAATTTTGGCCATTGCTCTGTGTCCTAATACCTTCCCCAGATCCAGGAGGATCTTTACCCCACAATTTGGTAAACTCTGAGTAGAAAGAAAGAAAGTAAGAAAGAAAGAAAGAGAAATGAATAGATAAAGATACATAAATAGTTGATTAAAAGATAAATAAACCATTTAATAAATGCTTGCTATTTTCAAGGCACTGAGTTAAGGTCTGAAAATATAAATACAAGCAAAAAGAAAGACAGTCCCTACTGTCAAGCAGTTTACAATATAGTGAAGGAAGACAACACACAAAAAAGGAATTGATGAGGGGGGAAGAAGATACCTTCAAAAGAGGGAAATGTAGAGAGATGACCTGGAACAACATGGTTGCTTCAGGTTTGAAGAAAGCATGATAGTTAGAGTGGGTGCTGCCTCAAATGGAGCTTTGGAGAGGAACTAACTAATTAGAAACTGGCTAATATAAAATCAAATATAGTTCATTTCCCCAATAAAAATAATGTAACGATAATAATAGTTAAATTTTATACAATGCTTACAGATTTGCAAAGTACTATGTATATATATGTATATATATATATATATATATATATATAATATGAAACCTCATTTGATTCTCATAAAACTCAGTGATTATAGTTACTATTTATATCCTCATTTATAGATGAGGTAATTATTGTTGAGAGAAATTAAATTACTTAAATGTACCCAAGTCTGAGGCAGAATTAGGTGGCATGGGGCAAAGGGTACTAGATTTAGAGTCAGGGAGATGAGAGTTCAAATCCTAATTTACTTACTAGTTGTGTAATCCTGGTCAAATCACTTAAATTCTCTTAATCTCGGTTTTCCCTTTTGTAAAAGAGGGTAAGAAGAGCATCTACCTCAGGAATATTGAGATGATCAAATAATATAATATATAAAGTACCATTCAAATTATAAATGTTAGAGAAATGTTTTTTATCATCATCATCATCATCATCCTTATTAATCCTGATTCTGTCTTCTTAGATTCTAACTATTCATTATCATCTATTTGCAAATCACAACAGACTTGCATAAGAAGCTGATAAGATATGATAATTCTCTTTCCCTTCCTGATTTCTCCCTTCCTCTAAGAACCTTTACACTCACTCCTAGACTTATAGTAATATTTCTATTCAGTCTTCCTTTCCCTAACTTTCCCTACAAAGAAAAAAAATCTAGGGTTGATAGTTAGCTACTTTCCTTCAGATCTGCCTGGGCAAGGCCCAGGTTTTCTTTTCCACATTATGATTGTTTCTTGTTTATCTTTGGCTTCAACACCTATTTGGTCTGGGAAACTCTAATGATCCAAGAACTCCTAGATATAGGAAGTCTTTGATTTTTCTGTTACTGTTATTCCACTATTGCCTAGTCTAGGATGAAGTGTGCCCTGTTGGAGTGCATATGAATGAGTTGAATCTTTGTACTTGCAAGTTTCTTACCCCAAGGTAGTAAGAGTAAAAATGAAATCAGGGTTCTCTTGAAGAACCTAAGTAATGATTCATCATGATACACATTATTTGCTAAAAATTACTCTTCTCACAATATATACTCCAACATCAGATCACAAAACTTGAACTCTTGAATTGCTTAGTCTTTTCACTCCCCAAAGAGATAATTTGGCTTTTCTTTGTACCTTCCCTCCACCCCCACCCCTCCACCCCCACCCCCATGCTTAGCTTGGTGTTAAGATGTTTAATAAATATTTATTGACTTAGTATGAGGAAAATATTTTGCAACAAAACCAAGGAAGGAAATTCTATAATTGTACTTAATGAGATATCCACTCCTTATTTCATGCTGAATTGTTGCATTTAGTTTGAAACAGGATAGGTGACCACTGGCAAATGTGTGGCCATTAAAAACTCTGATGATTAATATCATTTGTTTTCCAGAGTGTAAACCTATTCCTGATTTGATAATGGGGTTTGGAGATGTAAAAAGAATATGGAGGACTGACTATGACAGTTTTGAGATCTTGGAATAGCTAACAAAAGAAATCCTATTTTTTTCCTTTAGTTTCTTTTTCTTTCCCTGAAAACACAAGCTTTTCTTAGGTGCTGTCTATAATTGCAGATAGTGTTAAAAATCACATGATGAAGTATAATTTCTTCTGGAAAAACATAAAAATTGGAGCAGCTTTATTCTATTATCACAACAATTTAGCTTAAAAATAGATAAAGAAATTCACATCTTAAATTCCGTTTTGGTCAAAGAAGCATTCATCTCAATTAAAAAAACTAATTTTGTTTTTGGTCTTTAAAATATCACAGGTTTGTTCCTTTTCTTTTTCTGAAAAATATTTTTAAAATAAATAATAAATCATTTCAATCTAGATAAATTTGTTTTTGTTGTGGCAAAAAAGAAAATCCCAAATTTAAAAGTGACTTCTATCAGAAGATAATTATTTACAAAAAAGTGGTTAAGTATGAATTATGTAGCATAAAATAAAATGAATCTGTAGAACCTAATCATAAAATCATGTGGCATAATTAATATTCTTTTAAAATTAATTTAAAATCTATTTATCTATCTATCTATCTATCTATCTATCTATCTATCTATCTATCTATCTATCTATGTTTCATTAATCCCTAAACCAATAAGAATTTATTGTATTCAACTAGGGGACTGCTGGACTGGAATGATGATTTATGCAAATATATAAAAAAGAGGTTATTTTGAAAGGTTTTTCTAAGCAATCTACAAAGGGGGAAGAGTGATACAGTGAAAGAGAATTTGATAAGGAATAAGAAGATTTGGTTGAAGTCTTAGTTCTGTTATCTATCCAACTCGAATAAATGGACTATTTCCTTATTGGTAAAATGACATCATTGTACTAGTTGACCTCTAAGATCCATCCTGCATCTAAACATATTCAATCTTTTATGATCATATGAATTAAATAAAGTATCATCCCAAAATAGTGGATACAGCAAAAGAAAATTTTTAAAAACATTTTTATTTCTGTCTCTGGCATTGTCACTAATTAGTTTTTTGACCTTGAACAAGCCATTTTATCTTAATGTATAAAACTTTTCTCATCTCTAAAATAAGGCGATTGGACTAAGACATCTTTAAGTTCTCTTCTGAATCTGAAGATAAATAATTACCAGTATCATAAAGACAGGCTCAGTTCTAGCTAAGACTTTTTCTTTTAAGATTTCTTCCAAAATGTTCTTCCAATGGTCCCCTGGTGATGGAGAATTGCCATCTGGAGAGAGAGCTTAAAAACATGAACATAAATACTCTGTATAACAAGGAATCTTTTATATGCCTAAAATGCTTTATAATTTCTTACATCCAAAGACTTTTAACTCAAGTACGAGAAAGAGAAAAAAAGAAAGAACACAAGAGGAAAATATTGGGTCATTCTTTCAGCAAATAATTAAGTGCCTATATGTTCATAAAACAGAGATAGCCTCTCTGGACAGTTTTGATTATCAATATTAAATGAGGCATAAAACAGGGAGAAGACATTCACTAAAAATACATTCACGTTCACTGTCAACATAGAGGAGAGTGCAGGATTCCAATGGATGAGGGATTCTCTAAAGCTGATTAGGTCCTATAGCTACTCTCATTTGAGGATAGCATTGTAGTTATTAACTAAATAATCTACTTTGCACAATCTACCAGATAAGAAAGGAAGGAAAAAACATTCATTATGAACCTACCATATTATATGCCAGGCATTACACTAAGTACTTTTTTGTTGTTTCAATTGTGTATGACTCTTTGTGACTTTATTGGCAAAGACACTGGAATGGTTTGCCATTTCCTTCTCCAGCTCATTTTACAGATGGGGAAACTGGTAAACAGTGCTCAGTGACTTGCCCAGGGTCACACAGTTAGTATCTGTGATTGGATTTGAACTTGGGTCCTCTGGACTCCAGGCCAAGAACTTTACCCATTGTGCCACTTACCTGCCCCATGTACTTTATACATATTAGCTTATTTGATTCTCACAATCTTGAGAGATAGTACTATTATTATCCTAATTTTAGAGTTTAGAAAATTGAGGCAGATAGAGATTAAACGGTTTGCCCTCAGAACTATTAAATGTCTAGGGTTACATTTGAATTCCTGATTCCAGGCCTACGACTTTATTTGCTGTGCTGCCTGACTGCCATAATCACTCAAAAGGATAAAGCTTTCCATAGTAGAGAAACCAAGTGGTTAAAGAATGCTTACTTTAAAAAAAAATTTTTTTTTGGCTGGGCAATGGGGTTAAGTGACTTGCCCAAGGTCATACAGCTAGGTAATTATTTTTTTAGTTTTTTTTTTTTTGCTAGGCAATGAGGTTAAGTGGCTTGCCCAAGGCTACACAGCTAGATAATTATTAAGTGTCTGAAGCCGGATTTGAACTCATGGATTCCTGACTCCAGGACCAGTACTCTATGCACTGTGCCACCTAGCTGCCCCCAGCTAGGTGATTATTAAGTGGCTAAAGTTTGATTTGAACTCATGTCCTCCTGACTCCAAGGCCAGTGCTCTATCTACTATTGCTATCTTGCTGCCCCAAGAATGCTTATTTCCCAAGTGATAAATTTTTGGATGGCCAATCCAATGAGCTCATCAATAAGTATGTGTTCCAAGGTTACATATTATGCAAAGACAAATGAACTGTATCCAGAATTGGAAAGGAGGGGAAAATTGTTGATCTCCCAAATTACCCCAAAACAAAGACTCATTAAAAACCCCCCAAACCTTGTTCTTACAGTGCTTCTACATAGATATTAGCCATGGAATATCATGCCATAATATTGAAATACAAAATAGAACACCATATAATTATTCTAAAGAAATAAACTTGAGGATCAACCAAAAATATAATGAAGAAGTAGGTATGGATGTAAGTAGTTGATGCAACATAGTATCAATAAAGATTTGTTTAAAAAAAGTAGCATAAAGGATGTCCACAGAGAAATATATGATTGGAAAAAAATTGGGCTTGTCATCTAGTAAGAAAATTGAGGGACAGCAGACATGCTACATTGGTATTCATGTAATGTTTTAATATATTTTTAATTTTAATATTCAAATTTTCTTCCTCTCCCTCATTTTACCCTCTCCCACCTATTGAAAAGATAAGAAATATAATATCCATTGTACATATGAAATTATGCAAGATATATTTCCAAAATGTCAAGAGAACAAGAAGTCCTCTACCATTTTGAGAGGACTCTGTGGAGTATTTATGGAAGGACATGGACAAGAGTAATACCAGATGAGCGGGCATGGATGGATTATGTTTTGCATCATTAGAGGGTGTATTCACATTGATAAAATCAATATTCATCAACATTTCAAACCATACATATTACTAGTCAAGATGGAGGAGAGAAGAAATTAAAGAGTTAAAAATATGACTCCTATATGACATTACTATCTAGTTGGTTGAGACATTGGTATTCTAAATGATCCCAAGTCTCTCTTGACAGTTATCATATGGAAAAGAGATTAATTTATTGTGAATAAATCCAAATGAGAGAACTAGTAGCAGTGGATGAAATGTTCATAAAGGGCACATTTAGGCTTAATTGAAAGAGAGATTTTTGCAAAAAAAAGAACGTTATTCCAAAGGAGACTAGACCAAATCATGCTGGAGAGCATTTTCCTTCACTGAATGTTTTCAAGCAGAGACTAGATGACCACTTGTTAGGTATGTTCTAAAAAAAATATTCTTCAACAGGTATGAGTTAGAGTTGGCATCCCTTCCAACACCAAGATTCTCTTAATCTGTGATAATGTAGAAGATCTGAAGGAGATGGAATTTACACTAGTTTTCAAATGATGGATTGGATATAACTGTACATTACTCAGTGCCCAACATATAGATGCACCTCAAATATGTTAGACACTTAATAGGTTTCTGTATTATTGGTGGATACATGGAAAGGAATGGAGCAGATATTTGAGTGGGAGAGAACTGAATGAACAAAGACTTGGAGGTGGAAATGAATTAGAATTGTTCAGGGGACAGCTAATAAACATGAAAAATAAGGAGAAAAAAATTTTTTATTGCCTTATCTTCCATAGGGGACCTTTCTTTGTTTTTGCATCACCACTACTACCACTACCATCACCATTACCACTATTACCACCACCATCACTTTAGGTCTCTTCTCTTGGAGCTTAATTTCCCTTATATTTATCTCATGTGTGTGCATAATTATTTACAAAATTATTTTATAAAATTATAGATAGTAAATTATATATACAATAATACATTATATCTATAATACATTATATAAAATATCCAAGAACATGCAAATTAAGTTAATTTTATGAATAAAATTATATATATATATATATATATATATATATATATATATATATAATCTTCCCTTATTAGAATTTGAGCTCCTTGGTGGCAGGACCTATTTTGGTTATTCTTTGCATCCCCAGCACTTATTAGTTCTTAGCACATAGTAAGCACTTATTAGGGGAAGGAAGATAAGAAATAAGCATTTATATAAACCTTCCTATATTTGAAGCACTATGCTAATGACTTTTAAAGATACCTCATTTGAGCCTCACAGCAACCCTTAAAGATAATGGCTATCTTACCCCCTTTTTACTGCTGAGAAAACTGAGGTAAACAGAGGTTGAATGACTGCCCAGGTTCATGTTCCAGGCCCTTGCTGCTACATTAATAGTTGTTGATTGATACAATAAGGGTAAATTGTGAACTAATTTTGTGTATGTATGTATGTATTTATGTACATATGTGTATATGGTACTTACCATAGTAAGAAATTTAGATTTTAATCCTATAAATACTTTTGAATCATTGAAAGGTTTGAGCATGTGAGTAACATGATTTTATAAGTATTTTTCATTAGTTCAACAAATATTCATTTTCATTTATCTACTTATTATTGATTTATTCATTTTAATTTAATTTATGTAATAAATTAATTCTTCAATTTTTAAAAATATCTATTAAGTATTGTTTTAGGTGCTTTGAGAAATAAATAACCCCCATTCTCAAGTAATTTAATATAATTGATCAAGATGGTGGTAAGTGAGAATGGAATAAGGAAGGAAGCTCTTCTATGAAGCCACATTCCAAATCACAATGAACAGGACTTGATGAATAATTAGCTATAGAGTCTAACGGAAAGAAAGAAGAGGTTTCAAACCTGGAAAAAAAATACAATATTCTCTAAAAAAATTTTCTTCCTTCTAATACACATGAGAATGTAGAAAGAAAGAAATGAATGATTAAATTTTGACCTTATTTGCCATTTATTTCTAAGTTGCAAGAAAATCTTTTCTATAGAACTTTATCTGTCTTGATAACCCTCATGGCTAATGGCAAGGGAAATTTCACACAGATTAATCCCACAAAACCATGTCCAAAAAACCCCCACAAAACCAAAAGAACAAAAACAACCTGGGTTTAAAAACCAACTAGGTGATACAACAGATAAAATGCTGAGTCTGGAAGATCTGAGTTCAAAACTTGCCACAGATATTTTACTAAGTGACCCTGGACAGGTTACTTAATTTTTTTGCCTCAGTTTTCTCAACTGTAAATTAGGAATAATAAAAGCATCTACCTCACAGGGTTGTTTTGATGATCAAAAGAAATAATATCTATGAAGCAGGTACTTAATAAATGATTTTTTCCCTCCCTACCCCCTTTAAAAAGTAATGATTAATTACTCACAGCAGGTTCACTAAGGAAAATCTTTTTTTAAAAAAAATATGTATTTAAAACAATGGAGTTGAGTGACTTGCCCAAGGTCACACAGCTAGGCAATTATTAAATGTCTGACGCAGGATTTGAACTCAGGTCCTGACTCCAGGGCTGGTGCTCTATCCACTATTCCACCTAGTTACCCCTCATTAACTTTTTAATACCAATTCAGTCAATGTAGCATATTTATTCAGTAAAGAAAGAACCCCCCCCAAAGTGACATGAGAACAATTTATTATTTAACTAATTCTTATATTTAGAGTTGGAAGGGACCTTAGAGGCCATGTAATCCAAACGTATCATTTTACAGATGAGGAAACTGAGACCCAGACAGGTGAAATAATTTGCCCAAGGTCACCCAGCATGGTGTTAGAACTGGAATTGGAATCTAGGACTTCTGACATCTAAATTCAGTACCCTCCTTTTTTTCCTCTGATCCAGATCCAGGGTTCTTTCCTCTGGATCAAGTGGGCTTTAGTGCAAATGTTTTTCTGCTATTTCCAAAGAAAATATGAGTCTTGATATCATTATGATTCCTTGTGTCATACTATACTTATAGAGTATACTATAAATACTATATTTGTACTATAAATACTTTCCAAAGTTTTCAACTCTTTTAGGCAAATTTGAAGAAGGAGGAGGAGATGATAATACATAGAAATTACTCTTAACTGAGTATGAGAAGCAATAGTCATAGTACTTAAAGAAATTATCATGTAACCACCTTTTGAGGTGGTGCAATCCTGGTTGGAATTGGAAAGTCAGAGTCTGATAAAATAATTCTGAGTGTTCTACCTAACTACAAATCCTCTCCTTAATAATAACAATAACTGACATTTATATAGCACCTGTCATGCTGAATGCTTTACAATTTTTATCTCATAGGATCCTCACAACAACCATGAAAGGTAGTGGTATTATCATCGTTATTTTACTTGTGGGGAAACAGAGGAAAATGGGGCTTAAGTGACTTGTCCAGGGTCACATAGCAAGTACATACCTGAAGCTGGATTTGAACTTAGGTCTTCTGACTTCAGACCAAGCACTCTAACCATTGCATTACTAGCTACCCCTATCTCCATAAGCATTCTTTGTTTGTTCGTATCACAAAGGCCTCTGGTTCAAATGAGTCTCCAAATATTGCACAGGACCAAATGTTGTAATGTTGTAAATGACCAAGGTATTATCCACAGCCAGCTGCAACATATAAATGCTCTCTTTTAATATCAAGGCAATTTGGGCATGTGTTCTCTGTGGTATTATATAGCATTTAATCTCTCCTGTTTGTGCCTTCCAAATATTTATTACAGTCCATAATCTTTCTTTATGTGGATGCTCTAAACCCAGCAATGAATTTATTATCATCTGGAAAAGAACATTGGCATTATTTTCAAAAGTTCATTATTTTCACCCAGAAAATGGTTACCTGATAAGAAATTGTTACTTGGAATTCCTTACTAACAGTATCTGTGAATACTAACTAAGCTGTATATCAAAATACCAACATAAAACCATGAAACCATTGACCAACAGCATCAAGGAATATAAAATTACTTTAAATAGGCAATAAACAGATGTTATAACAGGAGGTTTGGTTCTCTTGGTTGCTCAAGTCACTCCCTAGTAGAAAGTAAGATGTTTAAGAAGGTTGCATTAACTCTTTCAAGCCACTAGGAAACTATTCAGTACTACAGAGGGCACAATGTGATGACTTACTACCAGAAAATGACAAGAACTGGAGAAAATAATGGTAATTTACAATATAAATATAAATTGTACAATATAATTTGTACCAAGATCTAAAAATGATGAACATTATGAAGTATATTACTATTCAAAATGTGACCCCAGGGTCCTAAAAAAGTTTGTATAATTTCCCAAAGTTACTTCCAAATTATTAAATTTATTCACATGGTTCCCCCCTTTGCATATTTCCTGTCATATCTTGGGGAAGAATTAAAAAAATTCTTTAAGTAATTCTTCCATCACATTTTTTCTCCTACCTTGCAGCATATGAAATAGCAAATGCTACTTTCAGTAAGGGATCTTAGGTGTGGAAAGTACTTTGTGACTGGGATCAACAAAGAGTTAAAGTGAAGTTGTAACTGCTTGCTTGCTATCATTTGGGTAGAAAGAAAGACTAGCCAGCATTTGCTCCTCTAACAGTGACCAGCTGTCTCCTTCCTAACTAGAACTGGAGGCCTGTCAATACCCTCAAGGTATGTTGGATTCTGTGGAAATTCATTGAATCTATAAAAACTAGGTTTTCAGCTACTGCCTCTTCTTTCTTTCCTATTTTTTTCCATTGATGCTGAAGTCCAGGACTTGAAAATTAAAAAGATCATCACCAATTGATTCATTCAATAAGCTTTATCACTTCAGGTCAACAAATATTTGTTTATTTAGGTGCTCACTATGATCAAAGTACCATGTTAGATACTAGAGAACAAAAGAAGAATATATTCTCTGACTTCCAGGGGCTGACCTATAAGGTGATCTAGAAAGGTAGATTATAAAATCTTTGTGCCCAGGCACATTCCATATATTTGCATGGGAAAGAAAAAAAAAAAGATTTTTTTTAGAACATCCAGAAATCCCAGACCTCTTGGTACTTTGTTGGGAGGGCAGCCTCTAGAATGGAGGGTGATTAAGTATTATTATTTCACCCTTGTATAGAATGAGGAGTCCAACAGAGAGACCCAAATCTTGACAAGTGGGAAACACAATTGAAAACATAAGCTTCAACCTGAGGGCACCAACTATGTAGTTAGGAGCTGATGCTACTCTGTGTCTGAAAGAGCTTGGCACATGGAGCTCAAAGATGAAAGACCAAAACTTTGAAAGGAGTCAACAGAATATACTTTAAAGATAAAAATTACTCAGAGGGTTTTTTCCTAGGACTGGTCAGGAGGTGAGCATGAAAGGCTACTACTTTTCTAAATGTTTTAAAGGATCTTAAACTAAGAGTAAAACAAGGTTAACTGTTAACAAGAAAGAGGTAGCACAATAGCCAGCAAATTTGAGTTGACTCCAGAAACCAGAAGTAGCGAAATATTGCATATGTCCCATGGAATGATGTCCAGACAAGGACATTGGTACACACACACACACACAATAGACACTGGAAGATAGCAAGTCTGGCAAGAACCTTTCATTGACATCACTAGAAGATACCAATGTTTCTAAAGCTTCAAAGGTATGAGTTGCACCTTGACTCATGGACCCTGACCAGGGATAATGTTAATGTAATGGTAAATGTTTAATAACTAGTTTTCTGGGGGAAAGAAGTTTTCAAGACACATTTTTAAGTTCAATCTGCATTATTAACATTTTTATAATCAACAAAATAAATAACAATTCAAGCCTTGATTTCTAAATGTTTCTGGTTTCCAAGGTATAAATGCTAACACTAAAAATTTAACATTTGGTTCAACTAGTTTGAGCTGATTCCAGCATATCCCTTGGATCTCATCATATGGTGATTCCCATGCATATGCCCTGGTCACATGTGTTTCCTATGTGGGAATCTCTTCTTGTTATGTCTCCTAAACATGTCTCACTTTTGTTCCATTTGTGGGATAGTGTATCTCAAATTATGGGTGAAATGTGTAATTGCTACTTTTCTTGCTAAGCTATTTTATTAGCTACTTTTGCTGTTAACTAATTGAATTCTCTGACAAATAAAAGTGAACATATCAGTGATGGCTCATGAATTATGCCTTTGGGTATTGCAGATTTATAGAATACTTTGAACCTGTTATAGTCTTGCCTGAGCAACCCAATTGGTTCTAAGAAATTGGTTCTAAGTGCTAAACACAAAGATTTTGTATACATAATACATACATGTCTGCATATACATATAACATGTGAGTGAATACATGCATGTGCATGTATATATACAAACACATTTATATAACAAGTTATTTAATGGGTATGTGGAGAATATTAACTAAGGGGATCTACTAGTCAATCAACAGTAACAGACACTGTGCTAGACGCTGGGGTGAGGAAGGGTGGAATTCAAAAAGAAGACAGTCCCTACCCCCAAGCGGTGTGCATTCTATCAATTTTTGGAAAGACCAAGTCTAGGAGAAGGCACTTGAGCTTAGATTTTAAGGAAACTAGGGATTTCAAAATACAAAAATGAGGAGGAAAAGAATTTAGGAGATATAGAGAAGACAGAATATATACAAAGACACACAAGCAGGCAACAGAACCTCATTCATGAGGACCAAACAGTTAGCCAATTTGTCTGGAACCAAGAGTATATGAGTAACGTGAAATTTAGATAGATTGGAGGTGCACTAAAGGGGCTTTAGGAGTTTCTTAAACAGAGGGGAGCAACAAGGTTGGTCATGTGCTTTACAAAATTCCATTGGCAGCTATGTATGATTGGAGATGGGAAAGACAAAGAGAGCCATTAGGTTATTTTAAAAGTCCAACTAAGGGGTGAAGAAAAAAGAAGAGTTTTAAAAAGTAGCTCCCCTTATCATTTGATGGATTATGTCCCTAAGTTTACCATAATGATTTAAACCCCACTGGAATAATCTTGTATAAATATGTGTACATGTGTATATGTGCACATAATTGTATATTACATCCATAATTTACATATATGTATATAAATGTGTTATGTATATAAAATTGACATAATTATAAGTGTATATATATATATATATATATATATATACACACACATATGGGTTATATTTTCTCAGAGAAAGAAAAATGGAATTCTGACATATCCTAGAATGGAGAGGGTTTGGGGCTATCTCTTTAGGTAACTGATATTTCCAGCCTGCAAGATACCATGCTCTTGAATAGATTAGTTGAGCTGTGGATTGTGGAAAGATGTATAGAAACTCAATTATGTTCCAGGCTGTCAGACATGCCCTATGATTAATAGAACAATCTCATCCAATTGTCACATTTTTGATAAAGCAAAAGATGTCTCATTACTACAACTTCACCTGTAAGTGGAAGGCTAACCACCAGCTAACACTACTGTTGCTGCTACTATTGCTAGCTCACATTCATAAAGACTTTTAAGGTCTACAAAGTACTTTATATTCATTATCTCAACATTGTGAAGTAGATCTTTTATTATATGTCTTTTACTAACAAAGCCACTAAGTCAAAAAAAAGTTAAGTGATGAGGTCATTCAGCTATATGTGCTGGGTGGAATTCAAACCTATGACTCCCTATTTCCAGCTCCATCTATTATGTTATGCTAGTCCATTGTAAGTATATATATGACACACATAAGAGTTCCAGAACTTTTCTCAGTTTTCTGAGTGATCACAATTAATACAGCTATGGTCTTTCTCAAACCTCCAGAGGCTTATTTGGGTCCTGGTCTCTCTCTCCAGTAACCTAATCTGTTACAAAGCTCCCTGGTAGCTGCCAGTCTATCAACTAACAGAGCCTCTGGTCTGCTCTTCATCCTGCCTAAAACTGCCACCACATGATATCCTTGTGTATCCACAATAATTCAATGTAGCTCAGGTTTGAGTGGCTTGGCATTCTGTCTTGCCATAGTACTGACCCAATTCACTGGTCTCAGATTTGCTACTACGTCTCTGGGCATAGTGCTAACAGATTAAAAATTACTGATAAAATTTGTATCCTTTGGTTGGGAGATATATCTCTAAATGCAGAGACTAGTGTTATCTGACAAGAAGATTCCTTTAATTCCCTTCTCAGAGGTAATGTTAGAACCACATGACTAGGGTCAGAGATGATCTAGGACTAAACTCCTTAATTGACCTTTGACCCTTTCTGATGACATCATCTACCCACAAAGTGCTATTTTACTGGTTAGATTGTTGAGTTATAAACGATGAAGAGATACAGGAGGATTATGTTCAAATTCTCAAATATACCATGATATTAATGAATCAGAATTGTTGACTTTAAAAACATTTATTTTATTATTTGACACCTTTTTCAGAAACTCTCCCAACACCATTTTTGTGCATGTATAAAACATATATGATGTTTGACATGTAGTTTAACAATACAAATAGTTTTCACCTTTGTGTTGATTTTTGTTTTTATATATATGCAAATTAAAAGTTATGAACAAAAAACTACATAAGTAATATTTTTGTCCATTATATCAGCCACCATGATCCCATCCTAATGAGTCTTTGTAAAATGGAAGTGATGCTGAATGCTAACTGTATCTGCAAAGTGCTTCCTTTGGCAAGGATGACTATGTAAGCTTCGAATGCAAATTGAATACAAATACAAATATGTATTTGTCACTTAAGAACTGTCTAAGCAATTCCAGTGAGACTCATCTCATCCTTGACAGGTTTGTCATGAAATGAGCTATTTTTTGAGAATGGGAGATCACAGAATCTCTACACCAATCTGAGATAGCGTAGGGATTTGTGAGAGTTTGTGATCTGTACCACTGAGGTGTGGGAGTTATCTTCACTAATGAATAGAGAAGGTGTGGTATAGAAGGAGCACTGGCTCTGGAATTAGATGACTTAGATTTAAAATCTTGACTCTCGTATTTAATAATCTATTTGACACTGGACAAGTCACTTGGGTTACCTGGGTACCAGTTTTCTTATAATTACAAGGAGCAAGTTATATTAGAATTCCTTCACATTGCTTTACAGTTTTAGATCTATGAGCCTTTCATTACCAGTATTCTTTTACATGACTAGTATCTCTATTTTTCTCATTTTGTCTCTTTCTCTTGCCTCTAGGATCAAATACAAAATGCTTGGTTTGTAAAGCCCTTCTTATTTCCTTTTCCATTATTCTCATACCTTATTCCCCAACACATACTCATTGATCCAATAACACTGGTCTCCTGGCTATATCATAAATAAGATACACCATCTCTTGGCTCCAAGCATTTTCTCTTGCAGTCCCCCATTCTTGCATTAAGAATACTGACCTCACTGGTTTCCTTTAAGTCCTAAATAAAATTTTACCTTTCCAGGAAGCCTTTGCTTCTACTAAAAAGATATATGGATGGAAAATGTTTTTAAATTTTCAATTGAATAGGAAGGAAAACAGTTTTAGAACATGAATGATGTATGAACTTCTAGAATAAATTGTAAAAGCTTAGATAAATTGTACCATCTTTTTCAAATTAAAAAATTAATGAAAAATGCTAGAACAAAACTTATATGAAATGGTTTAAGGAGAATATTCAATCTTTAAGGTAGGTAAATTAGGTCCTCAAGGAAAAAAAAATATTTGTTTCTATGTTTTCTATACTTTGGTCTTGTGTCAGGCAACAAAAATCAGAGCAGTTTAGAACAGGTGAATTTAAATGTGGTAGCACAATAGCTGTCTAAATGGATTTTCAGCACAGAAAATGAATTTTAATGGGTTTTATAGGTTCCTTACCTGGATCAGCTGCTGTGGCTCAAAGAATGCTCTGAACTTCAGTTGCTAAACGACTGATATTACCTGGTCAATTTTATCTCTTTGATACTCAATCACTTAAGATCAGAGGAAAAAAATATGAAAGAGACAGAAACAGTGAAGCTATGTGTTCATTAACCACATGGGAAGTCAAGGTGGGAATATAAGTTGCTAACAGTAGCAGGACATTATTACTACTTCTGTCCTCATCTTGGAGGCTTATGGCATTTCTTCTTCACCACTTGAACAACCTCAGAGAAAGAAATTTTGAATGTTCATGCCTTATGCATGAAAACTTAATTCCACCTCCACAACCAATTAAAATGCTGTAAAACACACGGACGAGAAACAATCGAAATACTTATGCATACTCTAAATTAGAGAAAAGTCTTTTTGATGCCTAAAAGCAAGTTCTCTAAGCTTCAATGAAAATCTACAGCAGGAAAATACGTATGCTCTAAGAACTAAGCCCTCATTGGCTAGTCAAGTGTTACATTAAAATCAAAGAAGTACAAATAATTTTTAACAATTCATCAAATATTTATCCTCTTTGAATCTGCTAAATTTCTTTTCAGTCAATGAGATTGACCTTTCCCATCTTTATGCTTTTAGTTACCTTGTTCTGTGGAAGCATAGAATCTCAGAGTTAGAAAAGACCTCAAATTTTTATGCTATTAAAAATATTCTACCATATTTATACTTTGTAGAGTGTTTAGCATAAATAAATCTTTTAATTTGTTCAAAGGTACTTTCTGCAATTGATCGATGTGGTCTAGGATTTTAAAATATAAACTGTTCATAATGAATGATTTCTTGTCTGAATTGCTCTATTCTGACAATATTATTTAGGATTTTTAATTGATACTTATTAATAATATTGAATTATAGTTCTCTTTCTTTGCTTTATACTTTCCTGGTTTAAGTATTAGGATTATATTTGTTCTTAACAGGAATTTAATAAAGTAAAAACAAGTAAAAAAAATTCTGGGAATAAATTTATAATATTGGTTTTAATTGTTCTTCAAAAGTTTGAGAGAATTCTCCTACAAATCCATTAGTACTAGGTGTTTCTTCAACTGATCTCATGTCATAGTTTCAAGTATGGTCATCATCCTGGTTGTCTTCCTTTGTCCTATCTCTAGCTTGACATTATTCTTCCTAAAATATGCTGCTTATAAAAACACTACAAATGTGGTCTGACCAAAGCAACAAGCATTGTAAATTTCTCATTCCTGTGTCTAAAAAGTATATTTCTCTTAATGTCACCTAAAACCAACTTATCCTTTTTGTTTGATACATCATATTTGCCTCACCTGAATTTATTCTACAAATAATCCCAGATCTTCCTCACACAAAAGATTGAATAGTTGTGTTGTACTTAGGCCAAACATAGTAGTTTTCATATTCCACATTTAGACTTTATCTTTTTTACATAATGATATTTTCTGACCTGGGTTACTGACAAAAAGAGTTATTTACTATCACTAAATGAAAAACGTGGAGGAGAGCAAGAAACGGGAAATGTCTCCCTCCTGGGTCACTGCTCTGAAGCATAGAGTCTGTCACTGATAAGACATTGAAATATGGAAGAATGTGTCAAAATTTTCCTACCTAAATACTACACATGCCTGGGTTTGACTTGGTAATATACATTCCTTTCTTAAGGGACTCACATCCAGTACAGCAGGAAAGGCTAGCAAAGGAGAGGACAGAATTAAGCTCCTTGAGAGTAGGGATTGATTTTTGCCTTCCTTTGTATCCCTAGGGCTTAATACAGTGCCTGGAAAATAGTAGGTACTTAATAAATGTCTGTTGACTTGAAGACTGTGGTGTATTTGACAAACCATCCTCTGGGGTCAATTGACCATCTCTTGAGAGACATTTCAAATGCCTATTCCTAATTATCTTTCTTAGCCTCTCTGCAGTCAACTGTTTTTCTTGGATGCTTTCTCCTTAAAAGTATTATTTTGATGCTTCTCTCTCCTGACTCTCCTCATTATCTATCCATTTCTCTTTGTTAGATCATCATTCTTCTTTGCCATATATGTGTCGCAAAGCTCAATCCTGAGCTCTTTTACCATCTCCATAGTCTTCCTTGGAGAACTCATCAGCTCCTATAGGTGCAGCCATTGTCTTTATTCAGATGATTCAAAGATATCTATAGTTATATCTACAATGCTGTTCTCGCTCCTGGTCTTCCATCAGCAACTTAATGCACTCTATATATCTACATTTCCAAAACAAAACTCACTAAACTCATCTCTCCTCCAAATATCTTCTTTATGTGGTTACCACTAGCGAACCAAGTTCCCAATTTCAGAGCATTTTTTAAACTCTCATTTACTTCTCTTATTCAATTTTACTCACTACCTTAACCCTACATCCAATCAATTGATAAGTCTTACTGATTCTATTTTATCTCCCTCTCTTAGAATCCATAGCTTCTCTTAAAACTTACCTTCTGTGCTACATTTTATGGAAAGCCTTTCCTGATCTCTCTAATTATAGCAGCCTCTCCCTCCTCAAATAGGCATGTGCAGTCCCTTGGGATAAAAATTCATTTGATATAATTTTATAATAGAAATGATTGTATTGTGTGTGTACTTCTATTGATTCAGAAAATCTGATCTTCATCATATGAAACAGTTAGTTTTCATGAAGCCTTTAGTTAGTTCTCTGCTTATTGAGTCCTGGATTTCTGGCCATATTTATATGTTTTATTGCTCTCTTTTTAAGTCTGTTTAATTCAGTAGTTTTTAAGAATGGATGTTATTCCAGAGAAACCTGGAAAAATTACTGCTCTTAAGAGCACATTTCCATGATTATAAGAGACATTGTAGTTGTTGCTGATGTAGGGAAACTAAGTATTGCAAGGACCATTAAAAGACCACAATAAACAGAATCAATTGCACCGCAGTTCAAAGGCACATACATTCAAAATTGAAAATAACACCAAAAAGTGACAAACTGTTACTGTGGAACTGTCTAATTAATCCTTGGGAAAACAACAAAAACTTTCAGAGGAACTTGGAAGATCCAGGAATAGTTATTAATTCCTCTCAGTGCAGCATAGGTTTCCTGAAGCTGGTAAGACACTGAATTCAGTAAATAAGGACTTTATAACTTTTGCTAAGAAAAAAATATACTTGTTATTTACATGGCAATATAAAGACTGGAATACAGATTGGGTCTAGAGCCTGGTTGACCATGGGGGCTTGGGTCAGCTAAGGAACAGAGGCATTGGTGTTGGCACTGACCATCTGGAGCTTGTCGGCAGGGCTAGAGGGAGAGTTCTGGTGCAGGACAGCTGAGGACATCATCCCTGGGCTCCTCTGGTCTGAGGAATTCCGAGTCCATGCCTCCATTGCTGCTGAGGCCTCTTCCCAGAACAAACACAATTACATACCTTCTGCCCCAGGCACAAGTGTGTGAGCAGAAGAACCACCTCCACCAACATATAGATGACCTCACCCCAGGGCAAAGCCCACCATTGATTGAAGACAAAAGTATTTAACAACTTCAATCACTCCCTCCAGGTCAGGGAGAGGGCCTCAATCAAGGCCACATACAGGCCAGAGAAAGCAACCAGCACCTTCTACTGGTCAGCTGGAGAAATTACACTGTGAGCAAATCCTCTAGCACCCCCTACTGGCTAGCTGGAGATATTACACTGAGTAAAGCCTCTTGGGATCCCAACACCAAACCTCTGTGAAGCAGCCCCTCCTTAGCTCAAGGTCTTTGCAAAATGAAGAAAGGTCAGTGGAAAGGTGGATCCACCAAAAAATTCTTGGAAGGAAAAGACCCAACTCAGAGAGACCTAGAACCTCCGAGGAGAATATGATCTGGTCTCCAGCACAGAAAGACTTCCTTGAAGAAATAAGGAAGCAGTTTAAAAATCAATTGGAAAATTTGGGGAAAGAAACCCAAGAGAAGATTAACACTTTGCAACAAGAAAACAAATCACTGGAAAATACAAATGGACAAATACAAAAATGAGAATAATTCTCCCAGATCCTCAATTGGACAAATACAAAATGAGAATAATTCTCTCAGATTCTCAATTGGGCAAATGCAAAAAAGAAAATAATTTTCTCAAAACCTCAATTGGCTAAATGGAAAACAATCTCTAAGTTATACTGAAAAAAATAATTTGTTAAAGATATTTCTTACATTCAACGTGATATATCATTTTATGATAAAGAACTGAACAATATTTTTCAAAATCTTGTGTACTTATACAAAAGTGAGTAAAACAAGAAATAGGAAAATAACATTATATTCAATGTTTTTTAAAGATAGAAAAAGTTGTAAGTCATTGTATGTCAATAAATTTAATTATTTTACTTTGACCCAGTTAATTTGCACATAATCATAACAATTTATCTCTTTAATTGCTAGATCTCTTGAGTAAAATATCAGCTATTTGAAGGTTGTTTTCCCCATTATCTTACACATAATAGGTGCTTAATAAATATTGTTTGGTTGTAGTGAATTCATTCCAGGGTTGAGGAAACAACATGAGCAAATATAATTTTGTGGGAGAAGAAAAACAGAGTCAATGATATTCAAATGAAATACAGTGGTAAAGGTGAGATCAAGCCAAACAACAGAGTATATTGGATGCCAGAACAAATGTTGTAAATTTTATACTGCAGGTAAGGAATATTTTTTTGATCAGAGGAGTGACATGGTTAGATATGTTCATAAGAAGAACTCATACAAACCAATATAAAGAGGGAGATCCTGGAGAAAGGTCAATTAGGAGGCTATGGTTATGATTATGATTCCAGGTCAGAGGTAATAAAAGCCTCAATTATTCTGATGGTTCTAGGAGTAGTGAGAAGGGAATGCATGTAATAGAAACAGAATTAACCAATACATAAAGGAAAGGGGGAAACTAAAGATGTCTGAATTTTCAAATCTGATTTCACACCTAAACTTTCCCATCTGTAAAATGAAGGGCTTTGGTCCTCTAGTCTTTCAACTCTTTCTAGCTCCATAGTTTAATCTTTCTAAACTGAGGTATTTTGGAAGGTTCTAATGTATATAGGTTCAGTGGTTTTTTAAAGCATCTACAAGATATAAGGCATTATTCTAGGCACTGGGAATATCAAAACAAAAATAAAAGCAGTCCTTGGCTTCAAGAAACTTATGGTCTATTAGTAGGCAACAAGGTGGAGACAACACTAAATGGGGTCATGAAGAGTTGACCATGACTGAAAAATAACTGAAAAAGTAAGTGGTTCAGTGCAAAGAGAATGGTCCTGGAGACTGAAATACCTGGATTTACTAACTGTGTGACCAAGGTCAAGTCACTTAATCTCTGCCTGCCTCAGTTTCCTCAATTGTAAAATGAAAATGATAATAGCCTTTATTTCATAGTTTGTTGTATCAAAAGAGTTTATATTTGTAAAGTACTTAGCATTAAGTACCTGACACCACAGCTGGTGCTTAATAAATGTTTGTTCCTTTCCCTCTCTACTGGGAAAAAAATAATATGTACTCAAATCAATAAATACAAAAACATATGCAAAGCTAATATAAAGTCATTTCAGGGGAGCAGAGAGAGCATTATCAAAAAATTCATCTATTAGAGGTTATCATTAAATTGAGCATGGAAGAGAATGGATTACTAAGCAGTAAATGTTTATTGTCTTTTTTAAGGTAAGCACTGTACTAAGACAGCTTCTGCTTTCAAGGAGTTTATGATCCAATTGGGGAAGATAACACACAAAAGGAAACTGAAAAATTGTGGGGGAGGACCTGATATGGGAACATTGTGGAAAAGTCAATCAGCAAAGTCTCAAAGTAGTGTAGGCACATGAGAAATGAGCTATCTGAACTGAGCTCTCTCCTTAAATGAAGATTTGGAGTTTATGTTCTTCTGATCAGAGAAGCAAAGGGGATAGTGAATGAGGGAGTTATCAAAAGAGCTAGGGATTCCAAAAAATAGAATTCAGTAGGGAGACAGTTCTAGCCATAGGGGATAGCTTATGTAAAGACATAGGAGCATCAGATAAATATATTTACAGGAAAAAAACAAATAGGCCAATTTGGTTGAAAACAAAAACCTATGAAATGAGCCTGGAGATAAAAGTTGGAACCTATATGTGAAGAATTTTAAATTATGAATGGAATTTGGAGATATAGGTTAGAGCCTAAATGTGAAGAATTTTAAATTAGGAACAGAGAAGTCTATGCTAAAGGCAATAGTCACTGAAATTTCCTGGTCAGGAGAGTATGATGGTAATTCCTATTCTTTAGGAATAAGGGGAAAGATTAGAGATAGAGACTAATTGATAGTCTAGGTGAGTGGTGATGAGGTTCTAACATGGAGTAGTAACTGTGGAAGGAAGGAAACAAAGATTTATTCAATGCCAATTGTTTGTTCTCTTCCCTCACTTTACCCCTTCTTTGAAAGGAAAAAATGTGTACCCAGATAAGTAAATACAGAATATATGCAAACTTAAAGCAAAGATTTTCCCAAGGAGGAACAATACTAGTTTGTATCAGAAAAGGTCACATATTGGAGGTTGAACCTCTGAAGAGAATCAATTTAAACTATTATTTCATTTAATCTTCAAAATAGCCATTAGAGATAGACACTATTATTATCTCCATTTTACAGTTGAGAAGACTAAGGCAGACAGAAGTTAGAAATTTGCCTAGGGTCATAGAGCTAGTAAGTGTCTGAGACTGGATCAGACCTTCCTTTCAGACCTTCCTTTTCTAGTTTTATGCACTACCCCACCTAGCTACCTCTACTCTTTAGGAGTGGAGGACTGGTTTATTTTGATACTTAGTTGGAAGATTTTTAAAAGATACAAATGAAATATGAACTTTAAAAACACACTTCTTAGCCTTCTCCACACAGAAAGGAATGTTAACACTGACACCATTGCTTTATCCATGCCTAAACATAATGTCTTTGTGTGAAAGACCCTGATTCCTTGAATATTCTTATAAACTAAGTGTTGAAAACCATGACAGTGATCATCTCCTCTTCTCTGTTTTCCAAGCCAGGTGCATTTCAGAAGCTAGATCATTTTTAGAAATGGAAGAAAACATAAAAATGACAAGTGAGAACAGTATATCTTCCAATAAGAAGCTGTAGTATAGAAGTAATGGTGGAAACAGCACCTTTAATTAAAAGCTAACTATTGAATATAATTGAGACTTCTTTTAACCCTTAAATATAACAAAGTTACATTTTAAACCTAAAAGTGAATATAACTAGAAGGGAAGTTGATGATGACAAGCCTGTATTTGGTAATTACAGTTAACAGTAATGTCTATTCTATTACTATTGATTCATTGAAATAATTTGCAGGATTTTTGTGTAGAAGTCATGTATGCCAGTGCCCTGAAAATTCACTGAAGAATGAATACTCTTATGTTTTGGTAACTGAGAAGTTAGCTTGGGGCACTGTTGAATTTTTTTCTCCTTGGCAAGTGGAAACTATGAAATAAGAATAAATATGTGAGGAAATAAAAAAGAAAATACAAAGGGATCTGATAAATTCAATATTAAAAAATTAGAAAAAGAGGCATAATGGAAAGGATTAGACAAAAATGAGGCTCCTTAAGGGGAAAAAACTCCCAAACATTATAAACCTATTGTTAATGTACATTATTCAATGTTCATTTTAAATGGGTTATACTGTTCATCTGGTGTATTCAAAGAATAGAACCAACTTTGAAAAAACATCAAATGTAGTTCACTCCTCTGGTGGCACAAAAACAGTTAACCTTGTCCTACACAGAACATAAATGTTGAAAGGTTTTCATTTCTAAAATAGCTTTTTTAGTACAGAAGGGATTCCCACATGCACACAGCTAAACTGGGCATTAGAAAGGCAGCAAGCTGTTTGCCAAGATTCAGAGTTCTGTCAGAAGCCCCTATTATTTTCAGATGTTAGGTCAGGGACAGCGGTTCCAGGGGACATTTAAAGGAAAGATTGATCTTTTTAAATTTTACTTAGGATACATAAAGTGCTGCTGGTTAGAAAGAAGAGACTTTCTATTTTAGGTCACTTTCAAATTCAATGACAAGAATTTTAGAAAAGACCAAAACTTGGCAGAGTGTGAGTGTGTGTGTGGGGGGGGCACAGCGGCTGGAGAGATGGAAGAGCCTGATGATCGGGTGTCATTTTGAAATGAGCATTATTAAGAGAGTGAATGAAATGGGAATATTTTCTTAATAAAAAAATGGAAACTAGAACTTGTAGCTAAGATTATGGGTAGATGCAGGATAATGAGTAGTAGCAATTTGAAAGTAAGGAATATAGTTCTCCATTTTTCATTGTGGATAGAAAGGGATATTTAAAAGTGGTAACATAATGGATGCAACCAGACTAGGATATTTCAAATGATTATTAAAAAAAAATTGGAGAAATATAAAGTTTTTAAAATGTTTAAAGTATTTTATTTTTATTAAATAAATTGGAGGTAAAAGTTTAATTTCTTGAGTATTTTTTAAATTTTAAATGCTACCAATTAAATATGTATCCATTGCATAGAGCTTTATTCCAAGAGAAATTAGAGCCAGAATGCTCATTTCAAAATAAAAGCTGTTTATGAATTTAGAAAATACAACTTAACAGAAAACAAATGTTAAAACATGGATTCTAAGGTAGATTTTAGTTGTTATTTGTCAATGGAATAAATATCAGAAGACATGAAGTTATGAATCACATCTTTCAAAATTGTCATTTGAGCAGTGTGGTATCATGGCTGGTTGGCTCTTCTTTGTAGCAATCAAAAATTAATGATGAAAATCATGTAAGTAAAGATTATTTTATGAGATTTAAAAACCTACTATATAAGAAGAAAGTTTGTATCACTGTGGATAAAGATCTAAATGATAAATGAATTTGAAAATTCAGATATTTATATCACCCTGGAGGATGTATTAAAATAATGTATCAGTCCATTCTTTTACCAGCACTTCTAATATTTATTAGACTTATCAGTGAATGGCAAGTCAGGGGACATAAAATATCTGTGCTATCAAGTTATATTTAAAATTTTTTTGATAAAAAAATCTTATTTCCCCTAGACATTTCAATTAGATCCAGCCTATGACAATATAAGTAGCATTTTTTCTTTATTACATTTCTAAGACTTTTGACTATGATTAATCAATAAAATGAAATCTCTAATTTGTATAACATTATATTCTTAATCAATGACAACCTTGAGCTACAACAAAAAATTAAACCAAGATATTCATTCTCCAATGTTGAGATTACCTTTCTGTGTGCTACATACTTTTCTTTCTAGTGTTCTTGCTTAAAAACAAAAAAAAATCTGAAGAAAATGGTTAAATTCAGAGGCTGAGTAGCCCCAAATTTTAAAATCCCTATTTAGTGGCAAGCATTAACACCTGGACAAAACTATTTCACTTTAAGAATGGATGATTTGCCTTAGAAATTAGGAAACTGTTACCTGAAGTATCTTTATATTAATATTTTTTTAAAAGATGAGCAAGCTTTCAGTTTCTATTTTCCAAACTTTGTAACAGAAAACTTGAGGTGGAGGATACTGTTTTTACTGATCAGCTGTTAAGATTCCATTCTCCACCTGTGGGTTCCTGCTTCTATAACAATACTTTCTATATACTGTTTCAAAACAAGAAGTCAGATAGTTCCCAAACCTGAAAGTCAAATAATCCATTTTATTATCTATGAAACAGCTTGCAAAACATACCGCATCACATCCTTTTCTGGGATAATATTCCCAGACCTCAAAGATCTTACTGTGATTTGGAAAGACCTGTGTGTGTGTGTGGTGTCCCGTCTTGCAGTGTTTTCGGTTCTTGCTGAGTGGGAGGGTCACACTGTGTGAGACTAATAAGGACAGAGATGCATCCCCTTTCCCACTCATAGGGAGACTCACTCAAGCAACTCCTCAGTAGTTACAGCAGCCTTCTACGGACCTCTACTGTGCTTCTGAGGGACTTAAACAAAAACTGAAGGTAAGCTGTTCAAATTTGTAATTGGCTCTGCTTTCCCTAGCATACACACATACATTCTATGCATGTAAAGCTGTCCACATCAATGGGCATTCATGTTTATCTGCTTCTCAGTGTTTTAACTATGCTCAGTGAGTCATGGACTTACTGTAGACAAGTAGACAGCACATAATCAAGTGAGACCACATAGACACCTTTGATTTTAGATTCAACTACAAATTTAACATGATAACATGGCCATGTCACTTTGGTCTGCTACATACTGGAAAGTCTATGCGCAAGGCTGATCGGTCCATTTTCTAGCTTGGCTATAGGGACGGCTGAATATAGGATCTAGGTCGTTAAGTCTGTGCGGCTCTGTGTAGACACTGGCAATGCATAAATAGCATAAAGGATCTCCTCGTGATTCTATGCGTAGTGACAGTGCCCTTGTTACCAGAAGATCAATCCAGAATATGCAGTGAGAGCTTCACTGTGGACATTGTAATGGCCTAGGTCCAGTAAGTTAAATTTAAGATGGCAATATGTTAGAAATTGAGCAAATAGGCATTAATTGGTGAGATGCGAGGTTTCTGGTCTTCCTTTGCTGCTTGGGGTGGCACTACCTACCGGGACATTCTGGAATCTGCTCCTGTGCCATGGCCTAGGTGACACTACGGGAGGGAGGAGAGGGGAGGAGGGAAGCAGCTGGGGCTGCAGCGGCCCGGACGCGGCTTCTGCAGGAGTGCCCCCGATGCCCGGCTTCTTAATTACCACGCAGCACGCGGCTGCCACTCTCCGGGCTGGCGGCCGCCTCCCGACTCCTCCGGCGGCCCCGGCGGCTCCAGCTCGCGGGTCCGGGTCCCGCCGCGCCGCCGCCCTCCGCGGCCCGAGCCCCGCCGCCGCCGCCCCCAGCGCGCAGCCCGCAGGCTCGGGGCGCAGCCCGGCCCCGGCGCGGCCCGGTCCCGCACAAGTTTGCTGGCCCGGAGCCAAGCGCACTGGCCCCGAGCGGGGCGGCGAGGAAGCCGGGGAGCAGCCGGGGGAGCGCCAGCGACGCGGGCCAGAGACCTAGCGGGCCCCGGGTGGGCGGAGGCAGGGGAGGAGGCGCGTGGGGAGCAGCCGGGGGCCCGCCAGGTGGGGTCCGAAAGGAAGGAGGGGCGGGCCGCTGACACCGCCCCGGACCGGGGGGGTCCAGCTTCGGGGGCCAGGTGGGGGGGAGAGGAGCTGAAGCAGTGGAAAAGAAAAGCCGGGAATGTCAGAAAGGGAGACTTGGACGTTTGGGGCTGCTTAGAAAGCCGAAACTGTGCTTTCCCCTTCCTGCCCAACTCTCACCACACTCCTGTTCCCATAATAACGTTTAACCACCTACCTCGTAGATTGCTGCGAGGAAAGTATTTTATAAACCCTAGTGAATTTTTTGTTTTAGTTTTTTTACTTTTTTGTTTGCTTTTTGTTTTTAGTTTTTGCAAGGCAGTGGGGTTAAGTGACTTGCCCAAGGATACACAGCTGGGTAATTATGAAGTGTCTGAGGCCGGATTTAAACCCTATATTAATCTGAATGATTAGTTATCATCCTTGGCTTTGGAAGGGGCAGAGGAACTGGGAAGGAAAAGGAAGGGTTCCCGGAAACACTTTGCATCAGGACAGAAGTGACGACGTGAGTAGTAGGTAGACAGTTAAAGCTCCTAGAAGTCCCTAGCTCAGGTGTTAACTCTATATAATGGAAAGTGTGCCGAATTTGGAATAGGAGGAATTTGGATTCAAATGGTAGCTGCTCACTTAAAATTTTAGGACTTCAGTAGACCAGTTTATAAAATGAGAAGACTGGGTTAAATGACCTCTGAGTTAATTTTGGGTTAGGACTCTAGGATCTTCTGTCCAAGACTATGATTTTTTAACTAAAACAAAATCTGTTCACTTTCTTGGGGAATGGAGTTCAAGTGCCAGCTTCTAAAGAAAGAATTCTTCACTTGCTGCCCCTGAAAACCTGGTGGACAGGAAAGGGGTGTCTGTGAATTTGGATGGGGAAAACAATTACATCTTTATTTCAATACAATTACTTTCTTTCCTAATACCGAATTTTTTTTTGCATTTAAATATATTATCCACAGAAAGTTTCATAGCTTTCAAAGACTGCCAAAGGGGTCAATGAGACACACACACACACACACACACACACACACACACACACACACACACACACAAAAACACACACACAACTTTAAGAAATCCTTACCTAAAGGAAGCCTATGCTGATCCCTCCCCCCCCAAATTGCAAATGGTGTCTTCAGCCCCACTCCACTCATTTAATTTTATATGTGTATATTGTCCAGCCCAGTAAAATGGAAGCTCCTTGAGAGCAATGACTGTTTAGTTTTTGTATTTGCATCACCACCACCTATCATGGTACCTGGTACATAGCAGGCATGCTTACTGAATTAAATATATTTATACAACAGAACATGGGACCTGTAGCTTTCTACAGGTAAGGTAATAAGGTAGTTACTGCAGAAAGAGCAAATCTCTCTTGTGATGTGTATAATTGTAGTCTTGGGGAAGACATAGCTTCCTTGGATTTCAGTTTCCTTATCTGAAAATAAGATTGTTGATCTATATGGCTTCTGAGGCTACTTTATTGCCCTGGAGCAGTGATCCTATGTTTTTAGGGGCCAACATTTAGGACAGTTTGTCTAGACACAGAATTTTCTCAGTTTGTAGACTTTTGGGAATTTGCTTTTGGAGATGTGGTTCAAACCGTGAATGTGATGTGAATATAGTCTTGAAAAGTATTACAATAAAAACCACCTCTTTGAGGAAAGGAAAGTTAGTCAGTGTGAATAGCCTTCCAAGTAAAAGAAGAGGAAGGCGTTTTGGAAGTAGGTAATTAATTACCTGGGAGAGAAAGGGAAGACTAAAGTGAAGATTTCCTAATAAAGTATGCCCAGGTTTATTGCTAAAAACTCTAAGGAATTTAAAGGTGTAGTTTCTACTTTTTCCCCCCAAAAAGAGGCATTCTGAACCTCAATATGCAAAAGCTATTCAGAGAGCAAAAAGAAAGATGAAAAGTGATTGAAAATCATTATCCCTAAAGTGACTTTCTATAATCTGAATCACTGACTCCTACAGGTATCATAGCAAGTAAAACCATCCAACACATTTGGATGCCTATCCTATTCTTAAAACTTTCTAGGAGGATAATTTAGCATTCACCATATTTCATTTTAAAAACCACCTTTTTGATGAGCAAACTTTTGTTCTGTCATATCTAAATCTCTCTTGCTATAATTTTTAAAACTCGCCTTCTTGCTGTTCCTCACATAGAACAATTCATCTTTCATCTCTTAACCTTTACTGTAGACACAAGTCCCTCCTTACTTTTCCTTCTTAGAATTCTTTACATCCTTCAAGACTCAGTTCAAGAACTACCTTTTATCTGAAGCTTTTCCTTGAATATCATTATACAAAACACAAATGGTGGGAATAAATGGATCTGAATGGAATTAGTCAGGAAAAGTTTCAAAGAGGAATAGCATGGTTTGCCCAAATGGAGCAGGGAGGGCATTCCAGGCAAAGGGAATGACATGTGTCAAGGCTTAGAGTCCAGGGTGAGCAAGTCATGTGCCTGGCTGAAACAGGGAATCCAAGTTGGGAGTGTAACAGGAGATGAGGATAGTTAAGAGTGTGAGGTGGGTGGGGGAAGGGAGAGAGGCAAAGGTAGGGGCTCTTCAAGCAAAAACAGTTTATCTGTAATATGGGAGACATAACTTTAGATTTTAGAGCTGAGTAATAGGATTATTTTGAGTCTTCCTGTTTTTCTAATGATGGATTGGAGTGATAGAATCCAGGAGTTATAGAATTAAATAGGCTATTTAACATATTGTTTTAGTCATTTAAGCACAACTGGGACAAGGCATTGGTACTTATGAGTCCAGGTCTGAAAAACAGTGACATGGAGGCCTTGAATTTTCCTTATAATACACAAGGTTTTATTTAACACAATGTAACATTGCATAGGACTTTGCACATCACTATTATTAAAAAATACAAAATACTTCAAATCTATCTCCAGAAAGCCCCTAAAGAGTTAATTTAATGAGGGAAATTTTAGTCACTTAAAGCAGTGTCAGAGGTAGGAAAGGGTTCATAACATCATAAATCCCAAGCTGGAAGAGAACTTGGAAATCATGAAATCCAATCCAATCCCCTCTTTTTTTAGAGAGGAGGAAAAAAAGTAAGACTTTAGAGATGAAGTGACTTGCCCAGGGTCACACAATAAATAAATAAGATGATGATGATGATAATAATAATAATAGGTAGAATTTATATGGTACCTATTATGTGTTAGATCTGTACTAAGCACTCTACAGTTATTAAATATCATTTAATCCTCAAACAACAATTCAATCAGTAGGTAGATGCTATTATTGCTTCTATTTTTACAGTTGAGAAAACTGAGGCAAACAGTGAAGTGATTTACCCCAGGTCACATAAGTGTAGGAGGATAGAAAAAGTTCTGACCTTGGAGTTAGAAGACCTAAGTTCAAATTCTGCTGAATGGGCAAATCATTTAACTTGCCTGGATCTCTAATTTGTCATCTGCAAAATAAAAGGGTCAAACTAGATGATCTTTAAGCCTATGATTCTTAAATTTCTAAGTTTGTGTAAGTCCATGTAGCCCTTCAAAATTCTACCATGTAAAAAGAAAGCATCTCATGTCTGATTTCTGTTTGAGAAAACATATTATAATGAATAGAGAACTAGATCTAGAGATGGGAAGACCTGGGATTAAATCCTGTCTCCCACACTTCCTAGCTAGGTAATTCTGAGCAAGTCATTTAATTTCTCTGAACCTCAGTTTCTTTATCTGTAAAATGAGAAGCTTTTATCTGATCTCTAAGGTTTCTTTCAGTACTAAATCTATGATTCTATAACTGTCTGAGACAGATTTGAATCCAAGTCTTCCTGGATGCCATATTATACCATATTGTCACTCAGAAAGGATGAAGCTGATTGGTCAGATGGACCTTTTAATGCCTATTTTTTTAGTGGCGTGATTCATTTCACTCTCATCCCTAGAGTTAAATGACAGAATTCATGCACAGCCATGAAGTGTAGAAATTACATATATATATATATATATATATATATATATATATAATAGCATACATAATAAAAAGATTAATATACCTATAAATATACATATATATTAAAAGAATTAATTTATCTGATTAACTCTTCACCATATTTTGTGACCTAACAGTAAAGAGGGTCACATAGGAATGAAAACCAAAAGGGGGATATTTTGATGTGGGAGGTGGTAAAAGATTGACATCACAAAGCATGTCTTGCTTTGTCATTCAATATATTCACATTTATGTCTTTTATCCCCTATGAAATATCAAATTGCTAGAAAGAAGGTCTAATTTCTTAGAGCACGGAGGTTAAAAGGTTAAAAGAGCTGAAAAGAGGAGCCAATAAAGAGATATAGATGTTGCTATTTTCACAGTTCTATCAAAAATTGACCTTAAAGGATAATAAAAGAGAAAAAAATTGTAATTAAAGTTCTACTAACTGTTGATTATATCTGCAATTGGGGTACCAGAAATGATGATACTAAATTTTTTCCTAATGATTTTTTAAAGCCCCAGGTCTTGCATAACATTCTTCATTTATACTTGATAATTAAGAATTCTGGTTTTCTCATTTCAATTTGATTGTCAAATTCAGGGATTGGCAAACTGCCCTCAGTCCTGCCACCTGTCTACTTTTGTACAGCCCTAGACCTAAGAATTTTTTTTACATTTGTAAATAAAGTTTTATTGCATTTTAAAATATAAAAACCATTCTTAGCTCACTGGCCATGACAAAAAAAGCAAAACAAAACAGGTGTTAGATGTGATTTACCAGACCCTCCAAGTTGCTCTGAAATTCAGTCTCAGAGAATTACTTAACTCACTTCAATGGTAAATGACTAGCTCAAGGTCACCCAACCAGTTAGTGTGAGAAGCTGTACTGGGACCCAGGTTTTCCTAATTTTGAGGCTATTCTCTAACAACTGCTTCTTTTTGATCACACATCTGAAACTAATCTGTAAACTTTCTCAGAACATCTTAATGTTTTAAGACATTCATATTGCATAAGATGCACCTTTTTTTTCTTTTTATGGCAGTTATATTTGTGAAGGAAATAAAGGGAAGTTGACAAAGTTAGTATCAATCTGAAAATTTTTTCTTTTGCAGGTTTGTGGCTACTTGTTCACCTGAATTCCAGGGACCATGAAGGACATTGACTGTTGGAAACCTTGGCTTTGGATGGCTCTCTTCGTACTTCCTGCCACCACTCCCATAACAGTCACAGCCAAGTCAGGTAGTCAGACCAGATTTTTGGCAAGTAACTAAAAGTTGGTCATATCCTTGTCCTGTGAATCACTTAGTCACAAGAAATAGATATGATGAAGGTTGAAGAGTCCATCCTGTCCAACCACCTCCAGGGGTGGAATTGTTAATAGTTCATTTAATCATTTCTTTGCCTTTTTGACCTTTAGATGATTGAACTTCCATCATGTATCTTTGAAGGATTCTAGGAGGTTTTCCATAACATTTGTTCTAGTTTAATTTTCATTCTCTTATGTGACTTAGACAAAAATAATCTTCCCTTTCCTTCTTAGAGATTCTTAGTTTTCAAATATAAGTGGGATGTTGCATAACTCTTTTACTCCATATCAATTTCAACTCAGTTCAATTAAAGAAGATTTTAGTAAACATATATGAGAGGTGTCAAGGCACAGTAGATAAAGAGTTGGTTTTTGAGGACCTGGGTTCCTGTCTTATTTCTGACACAAATTGACTTTGTGACCCTGCCTAAACCATTTCACTTCTTTGTGCCCAAGCAGCTCTCTAAGACTGTAAAATGTAGAGAAGGTATTGATTTGGGCTGAAATCACAGGTTCACTCAGTCAACAAATGTTTATTAAGGACATACAAAATGCCAAGGCACTGAGGATTTAAAGAGAGACAAATTAACTAATGTAGAAATATGTTAAAAAGATATTTTAGATGTATAATATATGTCAGATTGTTTGCTGCCATGGGGCATGGGGTGGGAATGGAGGGTAGTGGAAAAATGTGGAACTCAAAAGGTAGCAGAAAGGATGAATGTTAAAAACCATCCTTTGCATGTAATTAAGAAATAGCTAACTAACCAACTAACTAACTAAAATACAAAGAAAACTTTTTTTTAAAAAGGGAGAGGCAAAAACATAATCCCTATCTTTAAGAACCTCAAACATTGGGGGGGTGGTATTGGAATAACTATATACAAATTGAAGGTAACTTCAGAGTTAAGGTATTACCATTGAGGAGTACCTGGAAAGACCTCACCTAAAAGGTAGGATTTGGTCTAAAAATGAAAGGAGTTACTATGTATCAAATTTAATGTGCCAATGTACTATGTGCAAAATTTTAAATTTAATCTATAAATACAATGACTCCTCAATAATTAAGGCTAGTTGAGGAGGTGTTTGGTCTTAATTAGTGTAAAATGAAACTTTAGAATATTTGAATAGAAATGCAATTTAAATACTTAAAAGTATATGTAATAACTCAAATGAGACTTAAAAAGTTTTAAGTAGTTAAGTTCCCAAAAAGGCTTTGTTTACTGAAGGCATATGAACAATTTGGAGGAGTATCAATTATGTCTGAATGGAAATAAGTGCTCCTGAAAAACTGTTACTTGTCACAGCAAGAATGTAGAAGCATATATCCAATGACTGGGAGAATGGCTAACAAATTGTGATATGCGAGTTCAATATAGTATTACTCTAATGAATGAAAAATACAAAGAAATATGTGAAGACATGTAAAAGGATACCATGTGAAGGAAGCCAAAAGAACATATAAAGTTGTTATATCTAAATGAGTAAGAATAAAAGCAGCAGCAAAATTTATTGCATTAAATCATAGAAAAGGATTTCAAAACAGGAATAAAGAGATTTGGTTTCTATAATACTTAATATAATATAATAATTTTTAAATAACATCAATAATAATAAAATAATTTTTTTAAAGTTGTAAATGGGGGCAGCTAAGTGGCACAGTGGATAGAGCACCAGCCCTGGAGTCAGGACTACCTGAGTTCAAATCCAACCTCAGACACCTAGCTTTGTGGCCTTGGGCAAGCCATTTAACCCCATTGCCTTGCAAAAACCTAAAAAAAAAAAAGTTGCAAATAGCAAAAGGTTATGATTTCTTTGTTTTAAAAAGGCTCTCCAAAGCATTTAAAACATTTACTTTCCAAGTAGTGTTTTTATGCACAGTTATTTGATCATTTTAGCCCTTCAAAAAAATGCACAAAATAAAAATAGCTCAAATTTTCTCTGAATTATCACAAATTCTGAATTAATAGAATCTACTCAATTATCAAACATATATGCTAGATACTGAAGATGGAAAGATAAAATTGACAATAGTCTGTGCCCTCAAAGATTTTATATTCCATTGGCTAGAAAACATGCCCATATATATATGCATAGATAGATAGATAGATAGATAGATAGATAGATAGATAGATATACAAAATCAATTATTCCAAGAACTTTGGTCTTTTTATTCATACAAGAAAACCCAAGTTGTTGAAGAATATCCACTGCCTAGAATGTAGGGATGAAAACCCAAAGAACCTGTCCAATAGTACGAAAATATGCATATGTATATATGTACACATATATGCATCATATATGTATGTATATATGAATGTATACATCTATATGTATATTCATATATATATTTTTGAAAGTTAGTACAATTACCAACACTTTGGTATAGCAGAATTGTACAGAAGAGCTTACAAACTTCTTTTATTGACCCTAAATATCACTTGAAAACAAAGTTCCATCTAATTACCTGGTACATGTGTTGTTATATTTCAATAAACATGGAATACCATTGCCTCAGTAGAACTAAAATAAGTATCACACAGAGGACAATGTGGAAGAGCATGGTGAGGATGAGTAGGCTGAAAGAATAGAGGAACGTTATGGTGAATGTGGAATAAAGGTTTCATACAGGAATTGTATGATAGGAAAAGAAGATGGACTTGTACTCTCTTTTTACAGATGAGGAATAGTGAGCTTGAAAATTAAATTACTTACTCTATAAATGCCATTGTGAGTATCTTCTACCTTCTTTATGTAGGGGGAGAGGAAAGAGGGAGGGATTAACTAATGTCTTTTCTTAGCAAATGTGAAGGCACAGTAACTTGTGACAAGAGAGCTTGTGACAATGGGAAAGTTGGTTTTTAATAATATGCTGTTGTTCTTCAGAATTTCTATATTAAGAACTGATAGTTACTGCTAATTCCTATAATGGGCTAAGGGGAACTTGATTTTGTATTCCTGGACAGATTTGAAATTTAGTTAGAGCTCAAGAGACTATATAGGATCAGAGAAGGTTTTATAGAACATAATCCTGGGCATGGGTGTGGAAACTGACCATTCAAATGAGTCTTAGGATAATAGAGATTGTGTATGCCAATAATCCACTGTAATCCAATTATGTTGAACTTGGAACTAACTTTTTAGCTGAAACATTTACTGCCTCCAAAACCTAGGGTAAGTCATTTAACCTCTCTAGTCCTCAGTTTCCTCAAATGTAAAAAAAAATCAATGTATTGGATTGCATATACTGTTAGGTTTACTTGATGTATTGGTTAATTTTGCTAAATTGTTTCTAATCCTTCCCCCTCCCAAATCTGTTATTTTATTTTTTTGTTACAAAGGATTGCATTGGGTGGGGAGGGTATATTCAGAAATGAAGGTAGCTATATCTACCTACCTAGATATAGATACTTGTATCCATATAGAATAGGTATATTAATGTAGGATTTGGACAAGATGACCTCTAAAGTTTCTTCCAGCTCTATGGCCCTTAAAATACTTTTCTGTTCTTTCTTGAAAAGGCTTTCTCCCAGTGGGGAAATTCAAAATTAGCCTGAATTTCAAAGAGAAACATTTATATTGTATGATATAATAAGGAGAATTAATAAAGCAAGCTATAGGGAAAATTGCTTTTGTGGTTGATTATAATTATGGAGTAAGAGAAGAGGCACTTGGGAAAGCTCATATCCTGAACATGCCTAGGAAATCATTCAAGTACAGTTCACTTTGTGTTAATTGGCAAAATGTCAGCGTAGTGTTCCTGTTTCGATTGTCAAAGATCCTGACAGACTGTGTGGGACCAGATTTGCACCCCTTTTCTATGTGTTAATATCTTCTTAATTCACCAGGTTCTGTTTTTAGTTTTGTCTTGTGCAGACCTGGTGGTGCACTCTCTAACCATTTACCGGAGGGAAGTAACTACTTCTAAAAATAAAATATAACAAATCTAAGGGAGTGGATCAGGTTTCAGCTCTGGAGCTTGTGAAGTTGTCAACAGTGTTCTGTTAAACCTAAATATATGTAGGATAGGTTGTGCCTTTTAATTGCTTTTCTTTATCTGCACGGTTGGTTTAATGGCTTATTTCCAGAGGTCTTTCTTAGCTTGAGGGAGGCTTCAGTTTAACAGGGAAAAATTAATTTTTTAGATTTTTGAGATCTTGACTATCATAATCTCTTCACCTGGATTTTTTGATTGTCCTAATGGTAATTTTGAAATTGTTTATATGCATTGGTCAGTTAAGGAATCCTTGTAAATTTGAGGACAAAGATAAATTTTTATTTGCCTTATATTCCCCAAAATGAAAAGAAATTAAGACATGTTTCCAATTTTCCTTCATCTTGGCAAATGGGAAGGGGAATATAGAAAGAAATAAGCATTTACTATGTATCAGACACTGTGCTGATTCATTTTGCAAATATTTTCTTACAATCCTGGGAGATAAGTACTAGGTTTTGTAGTTATTCAGTCATTTCAATCATGTCTGACCCTGTGGTCCCATTTGGTTTGGGGGATTTTTTTTGTTTTTTAGTAAAGATACTGCAGTGGCTTGCCATTTCCTTCTCCTACTCATTTTACAGAGAAGAGGTTGAGGCAAACAGGGTTAAGTGACTTTCCCAGGGTCACATAGCTAGTAAGTGTCTGAGGACAGATTTGAACTCAGGAAGATGAATCTTTCTGACTTCAGTCCTGGTACTCTATTCATTTCATCACTTAATTACCCTTAAGTGTATTATTATTTCCATTTTACAATTAAGGAAATTGAATCAGATAGAAGTGAAATAATTTACCTAGAGTCCCAAAGCTAGTACATATCTAAGGTTGAATTTGAACTCAGGTCTTCATGATATCAGACACAAAGTTCTTATCTCCTCTTATTTCATTACTTAATTGTCAAGAAGTTAGAGTCAAGAGAATTGATGAATAAACTAAATCCAGAAGTAATTCCCCAAATTCAATTTTAAGGAAAGGGGTCAATCAATCTATTTCCCCAAATTTCAGTATATCATATTCTTTAACAAGGAACCACAGGATGAGTTTCATTTACTTTCCCAACTTGTCCTGAGGTAGGGGTACTAATAAGTAGCAAAAATGGACAGAAATAATGAAAACTCAAGTCCCTTCCCTTTCTTATTTTTTTGCAAGGCAATGAGGTTAAGTGACTTGCCCAAGGTCACACAGATAATTATTAAATGTTTGATTTGAACTCAAGTCCTCCTGACTCCAGGGCCAGTGCTCTGGTCACCTAGCTGCCCTCTTCCCTTTCAAATGGATGCCTCTCTCAGCTGCCAAAGTGATATATTCCTAAAGCACAATTCTTTTCATATACTACCCTAGTTAAAAAAAAAAAAAAGCTCCGGTGATTTCCTATTGTCCAGAGGATAAAATAAAAACTCATTTGTCATTTAAAGCATTTTGCAAACTGATTTCAGTCTATCATTCCAGATTTCAGATTTCAAACTGATTATTCCCCCTCATGCCCTCCACAGTCCAGCTAAACTGGATTACTTTCTACTAGTTCTTTCACTTCCTAGTCTCCTTACCTTTGTCTAACCTTTTCCCCATATGGTATGTCTTCTTTCTTCCCTTCCTACTCTGCGATACCAAGTTCCCTTCAAATTTCAATTCAAATGCTGCCTCCTGCAAGAAGCCTTTCCTGATCCCCTAACTGATTCTGCTTCTCCCCTCTGAAAATTACCTTGTTTTTCTTTGTGTTTGTTTTCTGTTTACTTGTAGCTGTACATATTCTTTTTTTTTTACTTTTTGTTCTTTTTTGGCAAGGCATTGGGGTTAAGTGACTGGCCCAGAATCACACAGCTAGGTAACTATTAAGTGTCTGAGGCTAGATACTGACTCCAGGGCCAGTGCTCTATCCACTGTGGCACCTACTGGCCCCTACATATTCTTTAATAACATATTTCCTAAAAATATTTATAAGCTTCTTGTGAGCAGGAAGGGACTGTTGTTTCATATTTGTCCATATGTCCCTAGAGCATATCTGAAAATGTTGGCTACTTGATAACTGATTAAACCTCCAGGTACTTGAGAGTGAAGCATAATGATTTGGGAAGAATGTTGGATTTTGAGCCTGTGGGTCTTGGTTCAAATTTCAGCTGAATTTTTGTTGTTCAGTCATTTCAATCGTTGCCTGACTCTTTATGACCCCATTTGGGATTTTCTTGGAAAAGATATTGAAATGGTTTAGCTGTTTCCTTCTCCAGTTCATTTTACAGATGAGGAAAGTGAGACAAATGGTGTTAAGTGACTTACCCAGGGTCACACAGCTAGTAATTACATGAAGTTGGATGTCTTCCTAACTCCAAGTCTGGCTACTTACTGCCTCTGTAACCTTGACCAACTCACTAACCCTACTGAGTCTTCATTATCTTAGCTGAACTAGATGACCGCCAAAGATCTTTCCAGTGCTACAACTGAGATTCCTCTAATATCATTAAGGTAGTAATTTTTCTTTTATTTAGATTCTTTTAGAATTAAACTTGAGTCTATGTATACTTTGAGTTATTAAAAAAATTTATAACCCAAAAAGGAGTTTTTGTTAAAAAGTTAATCTGAATGAACTTTTTGTAAATATAATTATATTTGTAAATATAATAAATTTCCTATTAATTTACAAGATTAATTTTAGTGAAATATGGTTTTAATAAATTGGCTTGAAATTTTCAATTAAAAACTACCATTTTTACTTTTATTCAAGCTTATAATATGCCATGTATATTCTCTCACATGAATAACCAATGTAGTTATATCCTAAGGCCTAGGGCTTTTAGCAACTATTGTAAAGACCCACAGGCGCTTCCCTCCCTCTGTTAGGAATTTTGTTTTGACGTTTTTGCTGCTGTTAATATAAAACACCTGAAGGCTCTCATATTGATCCACTTATGAAAAAGAATGCAAAACAACAAAAGCAATAGTTGCATGCCTGAAGCAAATTGCTGTTCTTTTCTATTCTAATCTTCAGGTTAAGTGTAATAGAAGGAGCACTGCTATTAAGTGAGTTGATAGAAAATGGAAATTTACCATTAGGGCAAAGTATAAAAGAAGTGACTGCTGACAGAGATGTAGGGATTATGTATCCACTGTATATATATTTCTATTGCCATAATACTATTGATAAAAATAGCTAAATGATATAGTCAGGCAAACATAGCTATAGATATAGTTAATGTAGTGCTTGGAAAAAAATTGAAAAAGTTATATTTTCACCTTTTCCTCCCTCCCATAAAAAAAAAATTCTGGGAAAAGTCAGAATGAGAAGAAAAGAGATAAAAACTATAATAACCCTAAGTCAATGAAATATTTCCCTTTAGGATATATTTGGCTTATATGGATTTGCAAAAACTGTACCATTCTCCATACCTGGAAATGTCTATCATTCTCATTTTTGACATTCAAAATCCTTTTATTTCTTCAGGGTTCGAAACAAATTATAGGACATTTATTAGTAACCTACTGTGTATGACTTAAGCCTAGAATATAAAGAAAAACAAAAGAACAACAATAACAACCTCCATCCCTGATCTTATGAAGTTTATAGTCCTCATACAGACCAGATATAAAGTGAAGACACCAAAATGGGGAAATGAGAAAGGCAGTAGTCCTCTTAGCTAAAAACACAATGGGTTATAAAGAAAGTACCATTGATTGAGTACTGGAGCTATAATCTGGGAAGATCTGAGTTCAAATAAGGTCCAATACACTAGCTGTTTGGTTCTGGGCAAGTCATTTAACCTTTATTTATCCCTTAGTTTGAAATTCAAATGAGATATTTTTAAATGTATTTAACTATCACTGTATAAGTGCTTATTCTCTTCCCTTCCTTTTTCTTTTCTTATTCATTAAATTTTCTTCAAACTGACCATTGTTAGTGGTCTTTCTACCTTAGATTACCTTTGATTACCTCCCTGACTTTGATCTTAAAACTCATAATTAAATTAAATATGTGTTAACCTTCAGAGAAAGAGCAAATTAGAATTAGGTTAGCATACATAGCTATTAATATTTTTCTAATTCATTGATTATGAAGGCATGCATGGGACCCCAGCTAGAGAACTGGACCCCCAAAGTGGAGTTTTGCAGAAAAATTCTTTTATTTTTTTCACTAATAGACCTTATATATCTTTCTTTTGATAGAAACCAGGATCTGAAAAGCTACTTCTAGCTTTGTCCATAAGAGAGGAGCCCTCAATTTAGGATGGAGCTGGATATTAGACACAATTCCTGGATATGTCCAGGAGGACATGCTAGGAGGCATGACTCCTCCCAAACTTTTGTGCTTTATCTTTTTCTAACAGAATGTGCCTTTGTGCCTTATCAGTTATGCTGATGATGCTTCTTTCTACAATAGAATGTAAACTCCTTGAAAGCAGGAATTCTGTTCTCTCATTCTTGCCTTTATATCTCCAGTGCCTGAAACCTTACCCATAGTAGGAACTTCATGAAAATAAATGTGATTGGAATTGTTTATGAAGAAGTTTATCTAGAAGATGCAAAAAAAAAAAAATAGAAGAAAAATCCTAAACACAATATATTATTTTTAAACTACTGTGAACTCTCAAAAAGGGTGATCAACTTGAAAGTTTGTAAGAACTGAAGGCTTTGAAAACAATAAGAGCGTTATTATAAGGATATAAAAGAGAGAAACCTGTTTCAATGAGCCCTTCCTAGCAACAACAAAGAATGTTTAAACTTAAATAATATTAGAAAAGCTCTTTTAAACTAGGGATGGTGATGACATTTATTTCTGCTCTTAAAAGAAGATACTATCAGATAAACTTTTTTTTCCTTTCAAGCAAAAATAATTTGTATCTTTTCTTTAAAAAGTAAGGAGCCTATATTGTTATGAGAGTCTGAGAATTAGAAGGTTTACATTATGGTATTATAATATTATATAAAATAGAATTATATATGAAATCTTCTTTACTAAAAATCTTCTATTGTTAAAATAGCTGTCTGGCTTGAAATGTCACCTAATCTCTTTCTATATCATTTATGTCATCTTTAAAGTGAATATTATCCCAGAAAGGAAGGAAACAGGTATTTATTAAGTGCTAATTATATGTCAGGTGCTTTACAATTATTATCTCACTTGATCTTCATAGCCATTGTGAGAGGTGGAGTTTATTTCCTTTTCCATTTTAGTTTATTAATTTATTTAATTTATTCTTAAATGACATTTGTGGAAACTGAGGTAAATAGAGACAAGTGACTTCCCAGAGGCACAAAACTTTTTCATATCTGACATTAGAGTTGAACTCAGATGTTTCTGATTTGGGGTCCAGCTCTCTATCCACTTTGCCATATTGTTACCTAAATTTTTAGGGTCACTATCAGCTCTAATACCTACGAATATGATGAACTTTATGTAGAAGTGATAAAAATATATGTATGTAATTTGTGACCATGAAGTTAGTCACAGCATCATAGATTTAGACCTAGAGAATTCAGAAATCATCTTCAGAATTCCAGCTTCAGTTCTAAGAAAGGAAAATGTGTCCTAGGGAAATTTAAGTGTTCTCCCTGTGGTCAGAGATAGGCAACATCAGAGAATAGAGTGAAATCCAGGACCTGTGAGTCTTTTTTCTTTTAATTCAATTTTATTTTTATTTTCAAATGCAAATTATTTCTCTCTCAATTCTCCCTCCCACCATTGAGAAGACAAGAAAAGCAACCTATTACCATTATGTAGAGTCAAGCAAATAAAAAAAATCATGAATTAATCATATCCAAGAAGAAAAGAATGAAAAATAAAATATGCTTCAATCTGAATCCATCACCTCCCTGGAAGAAGAGCACATGATTTATCATTAAGTCCTTTGGAACTATGATTGATTATCATAAGGCTGAGAATTCCTAAGTCTTTCAGAGTTCATTGTCTTTAGAATATTAGTGTTGTAGTTTAAATTGTACTCCTGTTTCTGCTCACTTCATTTCTGTCAGTCTATAAAATCTTCCCAGGTTTTTCTGAAAAACATTCCCTGCTTCTCTGACTCTTAAGGAGGCAATGCTTTTAACATTCTATCAGGTATCTCTTGAATATTCCAGCTTTCTCTTCTGGGATCTTTTCGTCTTTTCAGCATCTCTCCTCTCAAAGAGACCTTGATGATATTTTACCCACGTCCTTTCATTCACAAGAAAAGTAGGTTTGGGAAGCACTAAGTTCTCCTTATGAATCAGTTCATGCATATTTGCATTTTCAAAGAAATTAACATAAAATTTCAAGCTCAGATTGAAGTTGAATTGCTAGGAAGGTATTTTGGGGGATTGTGTCTTTCCTGAAACCCCTTAAATCTTACCACTTAGGTCCCTGCCTTCATTGCTTAAATGCGAAGTTAAACTCTATTGACATGTTCTCACAGAAAGAATTATAAAAACTGGGAACTCTACCTCATCCCCACTTTAAAACTAATGCATTCTTTACTTTTTTTTTCAAAAGATATGTGTATAAGAACACACACAATGTATGGATATCTGATATATTTGTATATATGTACATATAAATATATGTATATGTATATATATATATGTATGAAACACTTTTTTGAGGACAATGAAATAGTCTAGAGACCCATGATTTTATTTATATAAGAAATTTCCACTTTCAAAACTCCTTTCAGTGATGCCATCCATCTATCTGTTTGCAATTTACAATCTTAGGGAGTTTATCAAGACATTAAAATGTTAAGTGATTTGCCTGGGGTACCCAGCACATAGGACATATCAGAGGCAGGGCTTGTAATTTGGTCTGACTGACTACAAAGCTGACCCTCTATTCATCATTCCAGGCCACCTCTCTTTATCAGGACTTTAAAAAATATTTGTATGATATAAATTGTGCTGCTGTTGCTATATATAATATTATATATATAATATATAATATAATAATTATAATATATAATAAAACAATATTATATTATAATATCAATCTAAAATAAACAACTATTAAATCTAAATGGTTTGTTTTTATTTCTACCTTTGTATTACAAGTCCCTAGCATGCATCTAGGCACCTAATAACAAAATAACTTAAAAATTCTTGGTGATGACTGTAACTATGATTATTGAAATTTTTTTTCTCTAAATGGGTAAAGCTCTTTAAATTTACTAAAACAAATGTTTTCCCAAAAAGAATATGAGTTCATGAATATTACCAAATAGTTACTGAATGTCATTCATGCTAAAGTGACACATTTCAGAGCTTTCAGATCATCAACTTTATAAGCCCTTGAAAGAATTTTGATACAATATAATTGGTTTACTATTTTGATATTAGATCGGGCCTTCTTCCTGTTACCCAAGAGTCACAGTGGAAAGTCCCGGGTTTTGCTTCTGTCTTCAAACTGATTTTGATAGGTTTGTGTAGGGACTTTCCCTACATATGCTGTAGGAATTAAAAACTGACTTAGTTGAATGCTAACAGAGTTGTTAGGAAAATAAGAGTAGGATTTTAAAAAAAAGATTAGGGTTTACATTAATAATTAATTTTTTTAAAATATAAGAAATATTAGATGCTCCAAACCTACTTACATATCATAAATATATTCCCTTTATTTCAAGATATGTATGAAAAAAACACTTATTCCCTTAAAAGTGTACTTTTTAGTTCATTTTAAACATGATTTATGATCACTTAATTTAACATTATTTACAAAATACTTAATGATAGTGCTTTTTAAACCTCACTTCCATGTCAAGAAATAAACATTTTAGAATTTTCTAGATAAACTAAAATTGTTAAATGCTATTTGGAGTCTGTTCAAGTTTTTATTATTCAATTCAGGGTCTAAACCTTCCATGCCCAACAAAACAATCTAGTCCGTATTCCTGCTTGTAAAGAATTCAGTTCAACTTAAAAATTTATTGAGTCTACTATGTTCCAGACATTGTACTAGGCTCTAAATAAATAAGAATGAATAAGAAATAAATAAACTCTACTGGCGTTTCCAGGCAGCCAGATATGCAGTAGATAGAGCACAAGTTTGGGGTCAGGAGGATCTAAGTTCAAATCCAGACTCAGACACTTACTAGCTGTGTGACCCTGGACAGGTCCCTTGATCCTGTTTATCTCAATTCCTCTTCTACAAAATGAGCTGGAGAAAGAGGTGGCAAACCATCTCTGTATCTTTAATCCTCAAATGGGATAATGAGAAATCCAAAATAACTGAACAACAACAAAAATTGTAATTTCCAGTATATTAGGCAATGTAACACATATTTAATCCTCTAGTATATGAAATAATATATGATAATTGCAAAAGAGAAGTGCAGGCATAGTTCTCTTTGAAGTGTGAAGGAAGAAGAGTCATTCCTTACTAAGGAGAATCCTTCAAGAAGATCCATTTTTCCCTCAGCTGTAAATTGAGGATAACTTTACTTGATAGGATTGTGAGAAAAGCACTTTGCAAACTCTGAAATACCATAACAATATGACATTAATAAGGTTTTTTCCAGAATCAGGATAAAATAGCAAGTAACCCATATTCAACAAGTCCCTGAGTTGCTATATAGAAAAATTAGCATATAATTGTGTATACTATTGCTTAATAAATGTTATTTGATGATAGCAGTTATATAATGGAAAGGACATTTGAAAAGTTCAAAGCTCTGATCTGCTAGTTGGTCTATTTCTAATCTACAGCAAATTACTATTCCCCAGCTCTGAATGGAAAGAAGTATGCATACCAGACTTTAAAATTTAATCTGTGTTGTTATTATTTTCTCCATCATTTTGTTATATCTAGACAATCAACAACAAAAAAGAATCATGCTCTGGTTTTTATCATTTGACTGTTTCTATATGTAAATATAGTAGGTTGGAGTTGGTTTAAGTATAGCCCTGACTATATATCTGGGTCCTCAATTTTATCATTTGTAAAATGAAATAATGGGACTAGATTAAAGGTTTTTGTGTCATAGAACTTTTTGGCTGTCTGATGAAGCCTGTTCAGAATACTGTTTTTAAATAAATAAATGCACAAATTAATAAATTAATAAAATAAATGTATAGATCATAAAGGAAATCAATTATTTTAAAATGTCAAAATTTTAAAAGCAGATAAATTCACAGCTCCTAGGAAAAGAATCCTTGGTCTAGAGAATCTCTATAGTCCTTACCAGCCTGTTGTCCTACAAATCTATATTGATTGTGACTATTACATTTATAAATAAATATAAATTCCCTGGGGTTAGAGTCTATCCCTTATACAACTTTGAATGTCCCAAATTTCAACAAGCATAATAAATACTCAACTTGTTGATTTAGTATGTGATTTCAGTGTGATTCATGGATGTATGTGTGTATATATATGTTTTAAATTTACTATATAGCTTTTGTATCTCTCTCTATCTCTGCTTTGATCTTTCCATTTTCATTTCCTTAATGCATGGTTAATTGTCTTCCCTTTTATTCTAAAGCTTAATGTCATTTAGTACATTTGTAATTGGATGAAAGGTTCTGTCATTCTCTTTTTGGTTAAATAGTAAGGATCTATCATCAAGATTAGTGTTTCCCGTATATATGATTAGTTGCCTATTTTCATAGTAAATTGTAAAGTGTAATTTTTCTTTTAAAATACCATATTAAATATAATTTGAATAGGAAATTTTTTAAATCAAATTTAAAGGATATGTTTTTTATTTAATTCCCCTTGAATATAAGAGAAAGCTGACGTTCAAATAATTTATTTACACATTTTAACTCTAGTTTTAGGTCATAATTAGAAGAATGATTGGAAAGCTTTAATGTAAAATGATTAAATTTTTATTTGCAGTGCTATAATGAGAACTGTAATATGTTTTCTCACTATATTCTCTTATAGAAAATTTGTGTCCTGAATTAACAGCAGATCGACAACAGTTTACACAAATCAGTAGAGAGAACCTTCCTGTTTCAGGTGAGCAGTATAGATCCGCACAAAAACATGAAAAGGATGAAAATTGACGTGTTGTGTCTACTATAGCTTTTTTTTGAGTGTATAATGTATTAATTTAGATGAGTCTTTACCATTAGTCAGGGATAGTGTTTTCCATTCTTTGTAATCCTCAGACTATCTAGCAAAGTACTCCATCCACATTTAGTGAATATTTAGGACACATTTGTTGATTTGTATGGAATTATATTGTCAGTTTCTTTATAACTTGGAACCAAGGCAAGAGATATTTGAAAATTTAGAGCAATGTTGAAGACCCTGGCACAGAATTTTTGGAAAGTATTTTCACTTATATAGAAAAGGGGAAAATAGTAAAATAAAATCATCTGGGAAAAGGATAATGGACAAGGTTGAAATTTTGAAATTCAGAAATAATTTTTGAATGAATGGAAAAGACATTTATTAATTTCTGTGCTAAGCTACAAAGATTGTTCCTTTGGATGATGGCTTCAGTGGCCTCAAATTCATGTTTTTCTTTATTAACTTAGAAAAAAGGGAACCAGATTTTTCATTATTTTTTGGGCACACTTTAGAACCACAGTCTTATTTAAACCTATTAGTAATTTTTATCCTTTCCCTGTTATACACTGCCAGTGTAACCCTGGGCAAGAGAGAAAATAAATGAATATGTAAACAAACAAACAAGCAAACATTTAAGTTCCAAGTACTTATTATGGGGATACAAAAAAAAAAAAAGAGAAAAAGGTCCTCTTCTCAAGGAGCCCACTGTCTAATTGGGGAAGATAACAAGCAATCAATGACACATAAACAATGTACAGTATAAATTAAAAATAATCAGCAGAGGTAAGGTACAAACATTGAGACAAATCAAATGAGGCTTCCCATACAAGGTGGGGATTATCAAGAAAAACAGGAATCTGAAAAGAGAGAGAGGTGCAGGCATGGGGAACCACTAGTGGGGAGTGGAGGATGAGGAACAGAGACAACCAGTTTGACTCACTTCTAAAGTGAAAGAAGAGAGCTAATAAAAAAATAAGACAAGAAAGATAAGTTAAAGTCCAGATGGTAAAGGACTTGAAAAGCCTAAGAGGAGTTTATATTTGATTCTAGAGGGAATGAGGAACCACTGGAGTTGATTGAGTAGAGAAGCTATGTGATTGGATCAGCACTTATGGAAAATCTCTTTGGCAGAATCATTCTGCAACATCAAGAGAAGTAATTTCATCTTTTTGTCCCTTATATTGAAAAAAATTTAATCTGGAAATTCTGCTGACCAACAGTAACAGGTGAAAAATCTCATCAATCAGTCTATATTCAGGAACAACAATAATCCTTTTAAAAGTCAATGTCTCCTCTATTTTTCTTAAGTTTAACTATTGGATGAACTAAATCTTTTTTTTTTAGCAATATACTTTTATTTATTATTTATTTATTTTGGTGGGGTTGCAAGGCAAATGGGGTTAAGTGGCTTGCCCAAGGCCACACGGCTAGGTAATTATTAAGTGTCTGAGACCGGACCCGAACCCAAGGTACTCCTGACTCCAAGGCCAGTGCCTCATCCACTATGCCACCTAGCCGCCCCCTGAACTAAATCTTTATATCATTTTTTACAGGTTTTGATTTGGGAGATAGATTTTCTCTTAGACAAGTGTCCTGTGGAGGTGAAAAAACTTGTTTTAAACTGGGCAATGCACTTCTTATTAGAGATACTCGGTAAGTATAGATATATATACATACATATTTTAGGTTTTGTGAGGCAAATGGGGTTATGTGGCAAATGGGGTTAAGTGGCTTGCCACACGGCTAGGCAATTATTAAGTGTCTGAGACCGGATTTGAACCCAGGTACTCCTGACTCCAGAGCCAGTGCTTTATCCACTGTGCCACCTAGCCGCCCCTCGGTAAAGTTTATTTCTAATAGTTTCACATAAGCTACTTTCCCAAATGATTAAACTTAACAATTAACTCAGAAAATAGGTCCTGATATGATGTAACTCTTTAAAGTCCTTAGCCAGTATTCTATTAGGATGCCTTAAAAGATTCATTGACAAAGCACAAATTCTAACAGATTCTACTAAGGTGGAAAGGTTCTGAGTACCAGTTCAAAATATGGGTTTTATGTCTGTTTGTCTGAGTTCCATCCTAGTAAAGTTAAGAGAGATTCATTTGTTGAAGGTCCATCTTCAGGTTGGTCTAACTAAGTGTTGAAGGGCAGCTAGGTGGCATCATGGATAGAGTGCCAGATTTGGAGTCAGGAAGACTTATTTTCCTGAGCTCAAATCTGACCTCAGACCTTGGTCAAGTTACCTAACCCCTTTACCTCAATTTTATCATCTGTAAAATGAGCTGGAGAAGGAAGTTGCAAACTTCTTCAGTACTTTTGCCAAGAAAACCCTAAATGGGGTCATGAAGAGTTAGACATGCCTGGAAAACATTTCAGCAACAACAACAAAAGTAGTAATACAATGAAATCATAGTTTTTTCTGAGTTTCTGAAGTAAGCGACTGTGTGCTTTATGTTGAGATATTACGGGACAATTAGCTTTTTGAATATTTTTATTTAGATAAATTTATATATACAAATGTTTATGTTTATATTTGTCTGTCTCTCTCTTTTCTGTATCTGACAGTATCTTGCATAAAGTATGTTGATTAAATAGATTTTATTTTAGGTACTCCTGGAATTTGTGCCTTTTATTTATTACCTACAGAGACACTAACATTATGTGAAAACATGGAACATAGGGACTGGACCTGGATTTCTTTTTGTAGAAAATTCCTAATGATGGGAATGTACCTTCTTGAACCTGAATCTTCTATGTATTATGCCATGTAACCTTTCACATGAGAGGAATTGTGAGAATGGAAATGAAAATAAGTTTTGAAGAAATATTTCAGTTGTTTTGGAAGTGTCAGTTTTCTCTTTTTGCAAGACTATGATATTTTACCTTTCCCAAGGAGAAATGGAAGATTTTAAATTTTTAGAAATAATACTATTTGATGATTAAAGCACTGAATTCAGATTCTAAAGTTAACGTATGCTCTATTTGCATTATGCAAAAAAAATCATATAGCCTCTTACCATGGTGTGTCCAAGGGCAAATGATTATATGTTTATGTGTTGAAACAACTTCATTTAAATTCTCCTTCTTTTTCCATATTTCATAAAAGAGGTAAGTCTTTATTCCTCTATTGATTTGAATCATAAAGAATACAAATTATTTTACATTAGGAACTCATATTCTTAGTGTTCATGGTATACTCTGAAAAAAATAAATAAGAAAGTTAAAGCTCTTCTGATTGTATACATTCCCTCCCCTTTCTTTCTTGATATTTTATCCCTTTGATTCAAATATACATTTTTCATGATTTTCCTTGGGAATTTGTGTATCTAATGACTGCATAGGAGCCTAAGAATTGAATGCTTCAAGATTCTTTTTCTTTTATTGTCATTTTGTTTTGTGACTACTTAATTCTCTTTTTAAAAAAAAGGTTTCTTGAAGGAATATTCTAATTTTTAAAATGGCTCATTGATTCTTTTGGGTTTTGTACATCACCATAAATTCCTAATACTTCTCTTAGGTTTCTCCCACCAAAAGATTTGAAATATCAACAACAAAAAATCAATTTACAAAATAATAGTACAGCCATTCAATATTTTGAGGCACTTATGGTGTAGTGACTAGAGAGTCAGGCCTAAAGCAAAAAGACTGCACTGCAAATCTTGCCTTTGACCAATGAAATCACAGGTCTAGTCCCTAGATCTAATAATACTATTAACAACAATAATAGTTGGCATTTATAAGTACAGTAAGGTTTGCAAAACACTTTAGTTAATGATCAGTTACACAAGTGAATAGATCATTGACATAGTGCTTTATAGCTTTTAGAACTAAGATTTGGATCTTGGCAGGTGGCATGTAAACACAAATTACTATTAGTTGACAGTGCAATCACAACATAGGAGTAAAGTAGAGTAAAAATAGCATTGAAACTCTCTTTGATCTCACATAAAACAATGAGGAGTGTCTCTATTTATGTGTGTTATTTCATTGTCATGCTGGGTAACCTAATATGTAAGTGAGCCAAGTTAACAGACAAGTCTGCTGAGAATCTCAACAATGGGATGTCTCAGTGTGAACAACCATGGGACTCTCCTCCTTCTTTCAAATGCTCCAGATAACTAGCATAGTAAAGTATGTAACAGTTCATACAGAAATGTATCCTTGCCCCAACTCCCTTCACCTACAATTTTTCCCTTGGAAGATATACCCCTCTCAACACTGCTTTTCAAATCACCAATTTAATAATATCTTAAGTGACTTTATTTTTTCATGAGATTGGAGTTCAAAAGTAGAATTCTCATTAAATGTTAAGAAACAATGCAGATGAAAAGAGAAGTCTTTGAATATAAGGGATTAGCACAAATGATGGCCAGATAGGATCAACTGAGGCAGTTGTAGTTTTACCCAAACTTGTGTTCTGAAGCACTGAGTTCAGGTGACTTCAGGTACATAAGCCTCACATACTTAATTTCAATCAGTTCATGATTGGAGAGTCTGTAGAAGTCACCCAGAATCAACAGTTAGAACACCTTCTTTAGCAATCTCCCATTTTCAAACTATTTATTGTCATTATAGAGTTTTTATGAGTAGTTTAATTATTATTAATTGTTATTCATTATTAATGAATGAATCAACAATTAATCAATAATATTATTACTAATCTATATTAACAACAATAATATGTTGTTGACAGTTTAAAGAAGGGTGGCCAAATCTACTCCAAAACTCATGCCAAAACTGAGACTATGACCTCAACCCCTTCATCTTCATATCCCCATGAACATGCTGCTGACTAAACCCCATTATTGTAACAGAGGGGAGAAAGGGTCAAAATAGGAAACAAAATATTTTTTGAATCATCATTTTTGTGGAAATATTTCATACCATTTAGTTATTAGAGAGAGATTACATATCTTCATGCAGGCTCAATGACTGCCCTTGAATCTCTATAAATACAACTATATGGCACATTTTTATATTTATTTTATAAGCCTTTTGCTTTAAATCTCTATCTGATCCACTGGTTTATGTAAATGACTTTTCTGGCTGTGAGAAGAAGAACTCTGGTACTTCTACTACAGGAAACTGGAGGGTGTCTGATTAAGCTGACTAGCAAGTGTCAAGTACTTTGGCATCTCTCCACTTACATTTCACTCATTCAGCCAAAGTGTAGGTAATAGTAAACTGTGCTGCTAGGGTACTTCTCTTGCATGATGCCATTTTGATTTTTCAATGAGACCAGAGTAAAGTTACAGCTATTTATATATTTGTAAATAAGCTAGCATGCCGAGTCAGCATGGGAAAATGCAGGTGTTAATTTATATCGAAATGGAAATGTTTCCTCTGACTATGCCAGATGAATGAATGAAAAAAAAAAAACCTTTATTAAGTCTTACTAAGTTCCAGGCCATGTGCCAAGGGCTGGAAATATGAATACAAATAAACCAGTCTTTGCCCTCAAGGAACTTCTATTCTAAGAAAAAGGCAGCACATACAGGGAAGTAGTGACTCTGGAAGAGTGTTTTGGTTTAGGAAATTATGAGGATGGTAAGTAAAGTCATAAGACAGGTGATTGATATGTTCTTAGCCTGTGCAATGCTGGTGCTGTTTTGATTCTTGTTCCTAGAGCAAGATGGGGAAGATAGGATATTGTGGGAAGATAGATAATTAGGGTGAAACATAGTAGAATCTAGGACCAGATAGATACACACTAATCTAGTTTTACATATTCTAAGATGGACGAACTTGTGTCTAGAGAAGTCAGATATTCAGAACCTGTCGCTAATAAAGGAAAATCAAAGTCATTCATACATGAGGTGGTGAATATAAAGAAAGAAAAGAAATCTTGGTGTAGTGCAAAGCAGGGAGGATTTAGTAAGATGGCCTCAACTTCAAATCACAACTCTTCTACCTACTAGCTTTGTGACCAAATATCTATGCAACCCTGCAAATGACTGTACCTAAAGGGACTTGACTTGATGATCTCTATGACCCTTTTCAATTCACAAATTATTGTCCTATGATCTAAGTGTAGGCTGGATTGGGAAAGCAGGTTTGGGGGATCCAGCATGTGTCTAGACTCTCAGAAATCTTCAAGATAGAGAAACAAGAAATCCCCTAGAAGTAGTTCGGGCCCTAGTGTTCTTTGCAGGATCCAGTTAGGTGACTGTCTATGGTATATTTAACACTTATCTAAGCATTCTCCTAAATAACAAACAAGGGGTCCAGATGCCATGTTACCCAGTTTATAAAGTTCTTGTTTTAAGGAGAAAATCTTAGCTTGTTACTTTTGCAAATAGCCTTAATTATGGAGGGAGCCTGGGATCATACCTTAATTATTTCTATACAAGTTCTTTCTTTGTGATTATCTGGGTAAATTGGTGAAGTTTTAAATGAAAATACTCATTAAAATTTCCATCAGTGGGGATAATCACATCATTATCCTGGCTTATTTGGTAAACATGGTATTTACCAATGTTTAGTGCTTGCCTTTAATGAAACTTGTTACAAATAAAAATCTGTTAGTAATTATATATTTTAGAAAGGGTAAAGCACTTATGATAAGTAGTTTATATACACATTTTATATATAAATCAAGTTTGCAATTCTAATAGTGAAACACACATGCCAAGGCTGGTTGGTAAGCCAGTCCAACTTTAAGAGGGAACATAGGCTCCATGTTTTCATTCAAAGTGAACTCTATGACTGGGCTTTAGAAACCGAAGCATTTTCTAAGGGGGCAATGTATATAACACTGAAAGATGAAATTTTTGATAAAACTAGATTTCCAGATGATTTCATTTATATGTGGCTAGATATTTGGGGTTCTGTTAAGCAGAATGTTTTTATAAAGGATCTCTTTCCCCCTTTAAAATTACAAAATAAATGGCTCACCAAAAAAAAAAAAAAGGAATTCTTCTTTCTGTGGGTTTTGCCACTCATGATTTTATAATTATGAGACTGAAATAGGAAATGGTTGTTTATGGATTTCTCTCTTTTCCTACCTCTGTCTGCATAGAAATAGTTGAAATTGATAAAGAACTTTAAGTCTTGCAAAGTGCTTCGCTTTGCAAAGTGAGTTGAGCCTTACTATAAGCCTATGAAACAAGTACTACAGGCTTCTTATCTTTGTGTTACAGGTGAGATAACAGGCTCAGAGATTTTAGGTGACTTGTATATGGTCTCATAGCTAGTAAATAAAAGAAATAATTTACTGACTCCAGTACTAGAAAAATCCAGAATTATGTTACCTCACATTTTTCTCATCTCCCAGTTTCTATTGTATTCATTTTTATTATAGAATAAAATTACAGAAATAGAATTTTAAAGCTAGTGATCTTTTGGTCTAATCCTCATATCTCTTAGAAGTCTAGGCTCCCATAGCTAGTTAGGGACAAAGTTAGCAGTATAACCCGGGTCTCTTGACTCTATATTCAGTATTCTACCTAATCTCCAATATCATCTTCTCACACTTCACACAAGCAATGCACTCCCAACAAGCAGAATAATGAACCCTAAACAAGAGGGCAATTTATAAAAAGTGTTGTTTTTCAGTACAATATTTTAAAGAATCCTAGAGGACCCTGTTAATACACAAAATATATTTCTTATTGAATTGAACTCTCAGGTCCTTTTCAACCTGACAGGGACTTGCAGGATAGTTGAATTGCCTGAATTAAGATAAAAGGAAGAATGTATGTGTTTTATAGGTACTTACTTGTCTGTGGTTTAGGAATTGTTTTCTAGCAAATGATTTTTAATCTAAAGAATGTATGCCTTTTGAATACAAACATTAGTCTAGTACAGGAAATTTAGTCAATTAGATAGAGACAATAGAGTTTAATGGAAAAACCCAGGATTGTGCTTGGGAGACTTGATGTATCATTAATTAAGCATATGTTTTGTTGCAATAAATATGAATATGCTAGACCTTACATTTTAAATGAGCATTGACCAAAATGTTCTCTTTGGCTTTTTTGTTCAGTTTTAGAATTCTATGATTTTGTAGCAAAAGCAGATAAAATTATTGTAATTAATTTATACAATCTTCTACATGTTTTAGAAGTAGTGTTCATTTCATTACCTAGGGAAGGAATTTCAAAAGGATATGTGTTAATTGGTGACTTTTCTATGAGAATGATTGCCCTGCATTAAAAGGACAGTTAAGAAGTCTCTATGCCATTATGTGTATCAGTCACTGATTAGGAGAGCCTTACCCTTTGTCAGTGTTATGAAATCTATGTACCCATGCTCAAAATGATGCATTTAAATATATAAAATAAAATACTTGAGACTGCAAAGGAAACCAATTATATTGAAATGCAGTTATCAAAATATTAACAAAACTCATTTAGAGACTCCAGGTTAAGAAACTCTGCACTAATATTTTTATTGACAAGGGAGAGAAAAGAAATGGAAGTCTCAGAAATGTAAAAGCTATCAAAAATGGAATTATGAGCCTGAGTAAAGAGATTAATTTGTACTAATTCTATAATAAAATGTTTAACATACCATACTAGAATCGCAGAACTGGAAAAAAATCTAGAAATATTTTTCCAGTTTTCTTTTTCAGAACAAGAAATGCAGGTTAAGAAATCTTAATTGATTTGCCCAAGGTCATCCAACTAATTAATGATAGCTTAAGGACTAGGAATCAGGCATCTTGATTCTGTTTAGTTCTTTTCCAATGCACCTAAGAGTTGTGATTATTAGGTAATGAATTTAATATGAAGATTATTTTGTGCACTAATGGACTTAAAACACTTAAATCCCAGTAAAAGATCACTATCTATCTTGTTCTTTAAAGTCTCCAGCACTTCCGGAAGAAGTTTACTCCATAAGAGATTGACTTTCATTAGATGGTCTAGTACTAGGAACTCTTCCTTAAAGTTGAACCTTATTCCCTTTTATTATTTGTTTCATTATTTGAAATAAAGAATATTTATGGAGATTTTAGACTATATATTAAGAGAGGCAGAAGTTGTTGATAGTATCTCTCTACTCTGCCCTGGTCAAATTGATTATGGTTTATTGTGTGCATTTTAGAAGGGACACTGATAAGCTAAAGACTGTCTATTTTATTGTGACCAGGATGGTTGAGTTTCCATGCTATGCTACATGAGAAGCAACTGAAGGAACTAGGGATGTTAACTCCAAAAAGGAATGACTTAGGGAGTAGCTATCTTAAAGTATTTCAATAGCTGTCCTCTGCAAGAAAATTTAGATTTGTTTGTTTTGGCTCCAGAAGGTAGAGAAAGGAGCAATGAATTATGGAAATCACAGAAAAGCAAATTTGAACTTGATGTAAAGAAAATTTCCTACCATTGATAGCACTCTGTAGAGTGGTACAGTCTCTTCTCCTTCATTAGACCATTTAAGGATGTACTAAGTAAGATTCTTAGTCAAGCACAGGTTGAATTAGATAGTCATTGATGTCCCTTCTAACTTTCAGATTCTGTGTGATTTAGGGTTGGAAATGATATTCAAAGACATCAAATCCAAACCTTTCATTTTACACTTGGGGAAACTGAGCCCTAGAATGACTTGCCCATAGTCATTTTAGGTATAAAAAAGAGTGGATATTCAAATGTGATTCTCTGAATCTAAATCAACTATGATCATTGGTTTATATATTTAAATATAGAAGCCTTCCCCTTCTCTTAAAAATACTAAATTTCCTTCCTTTACACATATAATTCAAGTTCTCCTAAGGCCTATTTTCTTAACTCACTTTTAATTTTTACTGATCTTCCTCGGAGTCTCTCCAAGTGCTCAAAAATCTGACTTTAATCCTAAAACGCAAGTATGTACAATACATAAGTTAGTGAATTTTTCTTGCTTTACAATTCCTATATGCTGTGCTCTATAACTATTTATATATCTTTTTTTCATTCTAGGTATGTTGTCATTTTGTAGAAAGGAAGTTCCCCATATATGGCCATGTGACTTAGTTAGTAAGCTCTCCAGCTGTTTTCATGAAGCAGGCTGACTGTTACACATAAATCTTGCTGTCATCGCATTACTGTTCATAATTATTAGTTTGGCAAGGAGAGTCAGTGAAATCTTGGGTACTTTAAAGTCCTATTCTGCTTTATGAAAAGTAAAATTTAAAGTTCAGAAGAATTAGATTTTTGTTACATAATGATATTTTTAAAAACTGCATATGTTAGTTTGAAATATATTTGTAAAATTATCAATATATAGCACATGTGTTATTTAGGATGGCATTATATAAAGAAAACTTAGTTCTTTCCATAGAAATCTCAGTTACAACAACAAATAAATATTATTCTAACATAACCCATCTCCCTGAAACTGTCAGGGGAACTCAATTTATAAACAACAAATTGTTCTTGGCTATTATGCCCTGGGAAAGAGATATTAAAGTGAACCATCAATTGAGGTCCTTGGTGCTGCCAATATCAATCTCAATTTTTTTTCTTTACATACATACGTATATATGTTTATAAATATATATATATATATATTTATGTAGAATATTCTCTCATGGAAAATAAAATCAAAATAACCATGGCAATGGATTACATGTGTACAGATTCAATAACACTCCTAAGGACTTATTAATTAAAAACATTTTTCTGCGAACATTTGTTCAACTAAGGTGGCAACAAGGGAAGTACTTTTTTTTAGGAGACAATAGAACTTTTAACATTTCATTTCCATCTGTAAATGCTAGCACAAGAAATTTTGTCAAATAAAAATTTTTTGTGTTTCTGTCAGATTGTAAATGTAAAAAGCTATAAACTGATTAATTTATATAAGACGTTAGAGACTTCAGAACAGAAAGAATGCTGTTTTTCTCTTCAAATTATTACACGGTTCACAGTCTTTAAATAAAATATTGAATTACCAGAATTTTGTTCAATAAGGTAAAGAGAATGTGAATGAGTTTAATTTTTGCTGAGGCAATAACAGCATACAACCAACTTCTATCCTGGTTCAAATGCTTTATAAGCTAAGAAAAAAGGTGCAATGTGATAATGACATTCTTTCTCCATCTCTTAACTTCATCCTCTTCGGATAATTTCTCCTTTATTTTTTTGTTTCACTAAACAGAGATAAAGAAATAGGGAAATGAAACAAGTTGCTAAGGAGTCTCATTTCAGATATTAGAAAGGAATACTAAATAGACAAAAACACAGCTTACTTAATTCATTTTTATTTTTACTAACAAATATTTAATGAATTTCCTTTGCATGGAAATGTAAAACATTTCACATTTTGGTTGATGTAACTAGAATCAAGGATGATAGTTGTGAACAATGGGATCAACTGATGTGTGATAAAGTCAGATGCAATCTCACTTGTTACATCTCGTTTCTTGACCCTCTTGTTAACAGTCACACTAGGAAAAAAAAAAACAGTGCTAACAATTCAGAGATGCTGTTCCCATAGATTAATCAGTCAGGCCTTCAGTTTATCAATCAGCTGACAAATATTTAATTTACCCTCTAGTGGGGGTAATAGGCATTTTAAGAATAGGGAGGATACAAAGCAGTATTAGAAATAGTCCATTTTATAGCCTGTAATCTGGTAGGGGAGATGATATGAAATAGTAGAAATGGCATGAGATTTATATATTAGATAGATGGTATGGACAAAATATGTTACATCAGTTCAGAGGAGAGAAATTTGTGATTGATAGGATTAAGAGATTCTTTATAAAGGAGTTATAAAAGATGTGTGGACATGGTGGTGGCACATGGCAGTGAAGCCCTGTGATAAATGAGATGTTTGGAACTGAGCTCTTTCCTTAAATGGATATTTTGGAGTTCATGGCTCCAATCTCTCATTAGAGAGAGATGAAGCTAATGAAATTTTGTGAGATAATGAGATTTCAATAATGAACTCCTGGAGCATGGTGGAAAAATCATAAAACTCCCCAAGTAGTGTAGTCATGTAAGAAATGAATATATATATATATATACATAATCTTTTTATGTGCCACTTCATAATAGCTAGAATTTATATAGTACTTTAAATTTAGCAAAATGCTTTTTATATGTTCTCATATTTTGAGATTCTTTATATCTCTGAATATATGCACACAAGTATATATGCAAATACACATATGCATATTTATTTATAATACAACTTGGATTTTTCATCCACTTTGTTCTACTGTGTGAATGGTTAAATGAACCTTTTGCACTATCATGGATTTCACTGAGGCTTTGTGTTCTGAGATTTAATTCAATTAGTAAAATGAACTTGGTAATATGAACATTTTGTATCAGCCTTATTGTTGATAGAGAATTTTTCTATTGATCTTCTATTTGAAATCCTCTATGATACTGGAATTTAGTTTAGTATAAGTGGGATTTATTTTAATGCCTTACTTCTTTTTAATACTCAATGTATCATTGAATTAAGTCATCTTTGGGTAACAGTTGTCACAAAAATCACTTTTGATATAGATACCTTGTTTGAGGATGCATTGCAAAGGAAATGCCTTGTTTAAGGCTATATTTTAGCCTATTAAGTCAAATGCATTTTAATATCAATAAATAATACAATAGGATTTTATATTCTCTGTATTTCTCAGTAAATATGTGAGCAAAGATGTCATCTACTCTAGATAATTATCTATGGAAACCTATTTGTTCCTTTCTCACATTTTAACAAATATTAGAAATGGTGTTATTAATTAAAACATAGTCTCCTGGGATGGGGGAACTGTTTTTTTATTTGTCTTTATATCTGCATTAACCATCACAGTCCCTTGTGGAACAAACCCTTAATGTATGCTTGTTTAGTTGAACTGATGTGCATATAGCACATTTTCCGAAGATATATTTAGGCCTGGAAAAATGGGAAAAGATTGGATTGTGAAAGTTTTTAAAAATCAAACAGATTAGTTTTGCTCCTAGAAATAAAAGAGAGCAACTAAACAGGGAAATAGCAAGGTCAGGCCTTTCCATTAATATAATTTTGGCAGCTTTGTGGATGATGAATTGGAGAGGGAAGAAGAGAGAGACCAATTGAGAGCCTATTGTAGTGGTATAGATAGTAGGTTGTTGAGGGACTGAATTATGAAGATAGAGAATGAGAGAGATGTTGTAGATATAGAAAAGTAAAGAAGATTGAAGTCAAGGATTTCTTAAAGATGTATGGCAATGTTCTTGACAAACATGAAAGTTAGTAATAAGAATGAGGAAGGTGGAAAAGAACAAGTGGGGGAGAAATACAAATTCCTATCCAACATCATTCCCTCCTCTCTCCTCTTTCCCCCCAAATGGTCATCCTATCTTAAAAAAACATTAAAAACTTTTGAAACAACTCATTTTATGTTATGTCACTGATAACCATTTATAGTAGAGTGGTGGTAATAGAAATTTGATGGTAAAGGCTTAAGGAATTTACTCATTGCTTAATTTGATCGAGTTTAGTAAATTTGTTTTACAAAGTGAGTTTGATTAAGGCAGTAAATAGAGATTGCTTTTGAGAACTTTTCTGGTTATAAAAAGGAAAGCAATGTTACAGTAGTTTCAGATAACATAACAGTAAAAAATGTCATTGCATGTGTGTATGTATGTGTGTGTGTGTGTGTGTGTTTTGTGTTTATCTTTGTGGGGGTTTTGTGTGTTGATTCCAGGATGACTGGATGCCTTCAATGAAACACATGAAGTTTGGCTGCATATTCCTGAAAGAATCTGAATTAACCATAGTTATTCAAGGTGGTATTTTATGTTGTACCTGAGCAAAAAATTTTTTTTTAAATTTCTGAAAAATGTGCCAGAACATTGTAACTCACTTGGGGGGAACTTAAAGACCTCCACAGGATAAACTAGACAAAAATGATGCTGAAAGCAATAGGCTTTTATTTGATGCATTTGAATTTCAACAAGGGAAGTTTGTTTATTTGAAATATCTATAAGTAATGGGATGAGAAAGGAGAAGAGGGACTAGAATATATTGAGATCACTGTCTCTAGAGGAAGAATGTTACAAGGTCAATGAAAACAGTAAGCCAGTGGGAGACCCCTTAGGTTGGGTGACATATTCTTTAGGCCAACTGTAGGAAGAGAGAGAGTGGATAACTTAGTAAGGGGTGAAACTTCTGTGCAAATACTCAACATTTGATAGGTTCCCACTACTCCTTTTATTTTGTTGTGGGTATTTATGGATATCATTCCATTTGGCAGGGTCAAGAGGGATGCAGAAGAGGTCCAAATGCTTTTATGGGGAGTAGTAGGGTTTTGAAGATATATTTGATTGACAAATTACCTTATATGTCACAGATTGGGAAATGCCAATTAGTTGAAAAGCAGAAAGTTTCTACTAAGAAAGATTCCAAATATGTGACATGCTTAAAGAGAAGGGGCTGGGTAGGAAGAATCAAGGAGAAGGAGAGCATCCAGAGCAAAAATGACTTCTGATCAAAAATTTCCTCCAAATGACAAGATTTCAAATTCATGTAGATTCTTTTAGATTTATGGCTTCTATGTAACAAATATATTTTTGGAAAGAGAAATTTATATTCTAATTAAAAGATGACAACTATGGTATATGTATTCATTCTGCAATATAGTTGGGGTTTATTATAATGCTTTAACTATAATTCTATGAGAAATTTGTGAGGGAATTGATAATTTATCACTTTCAAATATTCTGTTTCTTAAAAATTCAACAATTGTACCTACTACAGATTCTGTGGGAAAAACTATTGAAGCTAGTGATACTTAGAAAAAAGGATATTGCAACTTATATCTGAAATAATAAGGAATATACAAGCTGTCAAATTGAGGTAACAATAGGAGTGTCAGTATCATCACCCATTTGAATTATTTGAGCCCTTCTTCACTTTAGTTATATGTCTATGAAACCATTAAATTTTCTATTTGTCATTTTGTAAGATTTTAATCATATTTTGTTAAATTTTGGTAGAATTTTTAAGCTCAATAATTCATGTATACATATGTATATATATGTATATAATATATATCTGTGTGCATGTATATTCACATATGCAATGGACTTCACCAGTTCTACTATGTCTATTAATTTAGTGAAATATTCAAATATTCCAGATATATGGTGCTGTATAGAATGAACATCTCATTAGGTGAATGAGGTTTTTTTTTACTAAATTTATTACACATTTTGGTGATAAAGAGATGCAACCTGTGAGTCAATAGATTTAGTAAACATAAGGATTGAAAAATATTCTTCCTTCTTCTGAATTATACTTAGTAGAAGCCACTGTGCCTGTGCTCTTAGTACATTTGCTTTTGAGCTGCTCTCCAAGGAAAGTATAAAAGAAAGTAGGAAGGATAATCATAGAAACATTAAAACTATTTATAGAGGGAGAAAAGTGAGTTTTAGAAGATTTAGTTTCATCATTTAGGAAAACCTTTTGAGCAGCATGTATTAAAACATCTGGCAAAATCCCTGATTTGAAATATCTCGAGACAAGTTATACTCTGAAGCCTTCTGGAGCCTTGGCTTCCAGGGTTTTGATAGGTCCAGTTTAATTCCAATCAACTGAGAAGCAAAGTAAGAAAAAAAACCAAAATATCAGAAGAGCTTTAGAACTAAAATGATGTCTTATTGGTCTTTTTGAACCATGGGAATTATGGTACTGAGCTAGTCTTCCCACGTCTACTTTGGACTTGTCCTTTTCAAATCATAGTTCACTATTAGGGAAAAAAAAAGTTTGGCCATAGACAGGATTTTGCTCATTTCTACTTTTTTTTAAAATGTAATGTTAGTTTCAAATAACTCTCCAATTGACTACAGATAATTGTTGTATCTTCTAGAGTCAAAAGGAAAAATCCTAGAAAAAGCAGTGTGTACTAGCAGATTAGAGTTAGTTGAAAAATGTCTTTTTATGAAGTGCTTCCCTCCATGGATTTGGAGAAAGTTTGCATGTTTTGTCTGTTATCTATGAGAATTCTTCATTTTTTCAATTTTGTTTGGCTCTTAAAGATACAGTAGCAGTATTTCTAGTCTTTAAGAGAGAAGCATTTGAAACATGCTAGTTTGTATAAATGACATATTATAGGAGACCTCATTTTAAAAATGCAAAGCCTTTTATAAGTACCATATTGCTATTGTTAACATGTACAAGCTGAATGGTTTGTAATGGGAAGAGAGATTACTAGGTCCGGTTGTCCAAGCTTTGTTTTCCCATTAACAACCAGTCTCAGTTTGAATCCCCTCTGCAAACACAAAAGGGCTAAGATTTCAGTCTTGGTGGATATGGTGCTAAATACATCATCACCCACCCTAGGGAAGGCTTTTCAGACTAACCCTCTGAGCTCTGATAGCCAAATTGTTTATAACATGACAGGTGATGGCATGTGTCAGCTGGAAAAGAAATGTCTTGCTATAAACTCCAAGCATCTCTCACTTCACTCTCAGGAAATGTAACTTATATCATATTTCTCTTCCTGGAAGATATTCAGCAGGTCAGAGGCTTCATTGATACTTGTAAATACGGAAGTTCATTATAAACCCTGTCTCAGTCTTGGTCAGAATGGAAGAATTAGTTTGGAAGTTGTTTCTTGAGATTTAAAAATAGAATTTTTCCATCAAACTTTTTTTTCTTCTTAAAGCAAAAGGTAAATAAAGGATTATCTTACTAAATACGATTTAGAAAATTCTCACTTCAACATGATCAAAATAGGACTGAAATGAAAAGGATTTGCTGTGTTGTAACCCAATAAAAGAATTGCCTTTCAAGTAATTATTTTTTCTTCCCCCTCCCTTCTTTATATATCCCCTCAATTACATGCAAAGATAGTTTTCAACATTCATCCTTTTGTAAGCTTTTGAGTACCTCCTTTCCCCACCACCTTCTTTTCTCTTCCCCTTCCCCATGGCAGCAAACAATCGATATAGGTTGTATATGTACAATCGTGCTTTACATATTTCCATATTAAGCATGTCTTTCAAGTAATTAGCATTTCAACAATGAAACCTTTTAAAAAAACCCAAAACTACCTCTTCCCAAACACGGTGTTTTAAATAAGGAAAATACATAAGCTTAGCTTTTAAGAACATCACTCATATTTTGTCCAGGTCATGGACTCATACTCTTCTTCTAAGAGACTGATACTTAATAGCTTAAAAAAGAATTAAGAGTTTGTAAATGTTTGTTTTCTCTAATGGTTTAAAAATACTCATTGAGCAACACTAGTTGCACGATCAGGAGTCATCCTTGATCGAGGGCATTTCAGGGGACCAATTTTATACTAGTTCAATTTTCCTTGACAATTGTTTAATTTTTTTCTTTTAAGGGGAGTTGAGACATAGAAAGTTGTTTTTTTTTCTTTCCTAATGCAGAATTTATTCTGCAGTTTTAATAGAGTCTTTAACTGATTTGCTCTTCATTTCCCATATGGAAAAAGAGAGAGAGAGAGAGAGAGAGAGAGAGAGAGAGAGAGAGAGAGAGAGAGAGAGAGAGAGAGACAAAGAGGGAGGGAAGGAAGGAGACAGAGATGAGACAGAGAGACACACAGACAGAGGGAGAGAGGGAGATATTCTCCTTGCCACATTCCAAACAAGGATTATGTTAGGTAATTTGAAAATCTGAGATGAATCATCATGTATTGCTTAGATAACCTCTGAAATTCCTTCTCCTTTTGAGTTTTTGTGCTTCTTTGTAACAATTGCTTTAGTATGGGGAAGAGAAGCAGGGTTTTTTCTCTCCTTTAGTAAAAAGAAAATATTTATAAACTTCATTATAACCTTGGGGTTTTTAGTGAAAAGTCTTAATGAATATGTGAGCACGATCTTCTCCCCACAACATTAGAACATGAATCTGTGGCTATATATCTTCATGTCCTTCATTAAAAATGCTTGTTATTTCTTAAAGTTTCTCCTTCGTTCCTTGCTTCCCTACCCTAGTGATGTTCACCATCTGGAAGGGAGTATGGAAAGCAAAGTTCATTCTTTAAGACAGTCTTTATTGGCTTCTCATTAATTGGGCAGCAGGGAATGCCCGTTATTTGTGCAGTTGGCATTCACCTGGTCCTGAGAGACCAAACACTTCACCTTCATTACACTAAGGCCTTTTGTGCTCAGGCTGCCAGACAGTGCCTTTATTCTGCAGGGAGGGTTGTGAACACAGACATAACACTGATCTTTTTGCCCTGAAAATAATTAACTCAGAAGAAACAATAAGGATGCTATGTATCCATGATTAGTTAAAAATATTTAACATTGTAGCAAGGTATTTTAAAAAACTGTTAAAGCAATTATTCATCTATTTAGTCAGGTAGCTTGTGTTTATTTTGATTTCCTGAGGGCACTGATAAAATTGCAGATAGTTTAATGGATAGAGTTGACCTCAGAGTCATGAAAACTGGGGTTTGAATTCTAACTGCGACACATACTAACTGACCCTGAATAAATCACAACTTCTCAGTAATCTAGGCAAATTTCTAAGTTGCAGAACCTTTTTCTGATCTGAATCAATTTCCTTACTTGATTCTTTCTATGCCCTTGAAATGACAGGACTAGACCAAAAATAAAAAGATTTTGAAAACTTGTGATAATTGCCATATTATTCAGCACAGTATTTGAGAGATGGTTGAGTATGGTACCGTGGAAAGAGCCTGGGTACAGGAATAATGCCACCTCTGGCACTTGCTTGCTAGGAGACCATTGACTTCTGAAAGCCTCACTTTTTTCACCTGTTGGATGGTGATTCTAATATCTATTGTACTTGCCTCAATAAATAGAGATGTGTATATAATAAATGATAATGTATATAAAAGTATTTTTGAGAAAACTAAAAGGGCCATAAAAATGCTATGTTACAGGTTACCTTCTCCTAATACAATTGCAGAAAGAAAATTATTATTTAAAAAGTTGGACCTGTGTTTGAGGGAGAAGCTCCTTAAAAGTCCACTCTCCTCCAATTCAGTAACTCAGTGTCTTTGTTCAGCTCATTACTGAGATCACAAATCCATCAACTATTAGACTTTTTATAATTGAAAGACAAATGAAGATCTCTTATTTTCCTTGAAATGATTTACATGAGTTCTTTATTGTATTCTAATTTTCACAGTATAACTCCTGAACTATTTCTCTTTTCTTGTAAATTCTTGGTAAATATTTCCAGTCCCTAAAGAATGGAAGAAACTGTTTAAGTAGCTTCTTTAGAGTTACAAGACTTTTCCATACAAATGCAAAATAAAGTGGTCCCTATTTTAAGGTATGCTTGCTGGCAGCTTGGAATAGAAAATGGAAACTGGTCTTGAAGTCAGGAGGACTTGAATTTCTATCTCTGGTACATATTGGCTTTGTGATCCTGGGCTAATAACTTCTTATTATTCAGGTTGTAGAATAGGTGTTTTAACTTGTACAATATTCAGATTGTAGAAAAGACTTTTTGGTAAGACACTGACAACTGCTTGGACTGAGGAAAGACCAAAAATAATCACTTAACCAAGTGCTCAAAACAGACTGTCTTAACATTATTGGAAATAGTTCAACTTCCTTCATTTTTGGTTGAGGAAACTGAGACCCAATGAGATTATGACTTGTATGAGGTCACATAAGTAAGAGTCAGTATTTGAATCTGCAAAGCCATTGTTCTTGATATTGCATCATGCTCCCTCTCATGTATATCATATTATTTTTGTATATGTCTTTCCCCATTATTAGACTGTAGGAAAAAAATAATCAAATTAAATCAAATATTCTATACTTTTATCGAGAAAATATTTGCCCTTGTCCATTTTAGTAGTCTTTTGTGTGGAGTAGACAAAATATTTTTGTGTATCCTCCTATTTGATTCCTTAGAACTCCTTTTTTTTGCAAGGCAGATGGGGTTAAGTGGCTTGCCCAAGGCCACACAGCTAGTGTCTGAGGCCGAGATTTGAACTCAGGTACTCCTGACTCCAGGGCCTGTGCTCTATCCATTGTGCCACCTAGCCACCTCTCTTTAGAACTCTTATGTATTCTTTCCAGAGAATGGTCCCATGCTGCCCAAGTGCCAAGGATCTTGCTTTGCAGGGTCTAATTGTTGTAATCATTCAGCCTACATTTCTCCCTTTTCCCTCCACCAAAACATAGAGGTTTGTATTGTCCTACCTAGTCTCTTATAGCTCTGCTTTCTGCTTTTTAAGATATCTACTAGGTATCTGATAAACTAATCCCTACTGAAGGGTTAATGTTTTACTTCTTGCAAAAAATATTTGCATTTTAACAAGGGTTTCTATAAATGCAATACTTTAGGAAAAATAGATATATAATGCTGAGATTTTCAGATTCTGTGGTCAGTAACTGAAAGATCTTAGGGGGTGAGGGGCAAGGGAGAATTTTAGCAACCTTCAGAGAATAGTCTTATTACTAAAGGAATATTTTTAAACTTGGTTAAATTCTATTTCTTCTCCTCTGTTTTTTATATTATTTAAATGATCTAAATATGTTTATTATTCTTCCATTTTGATATGAAGACCAGGAAGGAATTCTTCTTTAATTTTCTGTCAAAGATAAAGCAGGATGATTAGACTGATCTTATGTTTGTAACCTGCTTTTATTAGCACCTACAGCTGGCACTGGATTTGGGGGGAAAGCCCCTTTCCCCCTCTTAAAGTAAGCTTCAGTGACTACATATTTTCTATTTTCTATGTCATAACCTGTCTGCCTTTTTCAATAAGTTCCCCCCCTCCCCACCAAGTGATGTAAAGCATTTTGTTCCATGTATCTTGGAGATCATGGAAATCTGATATGTGGTATCTATTAAAATATATTTCTTATTAATCAGTGTTTTTCCAGGAGATTGTAGACAAAAGTTTGTCCATGATATGATTTCAGTATAGTTTATTGTTTGGATTGTCCAGGATATTTTGACGTTTGCATTTGTAATAAAGAAATTTGTCCACTTTCTATCTAGAAAAATAATGAATTTCTAATATATAATTTTAGCCACCAGGTATTGTCTTACTATGTCTTTGGTATAACCTAGATCTTTGCAGCCTAATGATGTGCTACACAATTCTACCATTTCCTTGCATAATCTACATTGACCACTAAGTGGGGGCTGCTAAAGCATAATCCTCCTGCAATTTATGGTAGCAGTGACTTCATCCTGAATTGCCATCACAAACCCTCCATTTTCATAAACAAATCTGCATGACTCATATTTGTTCAATGCTTCTTTGTTGATATATTGTTGACTCTTTTCATGTGGATATCTCCCATGGAAGCACCTTTGATTTCATCAACCAATCAATAAACATTTATTAAGCCCTTGGATCTTTGCTGTTTCAGAAGTTACATTCAGAGATAAAATACTTTCAATGACATTAGACAAATCTAGTAATATATATATATATATATATATACCCATTTTCAGTCTTTGCTATTTCTCAGTAAAGTGATAATTACTTGATCCAAAAGTATCTCTTCAAGTTTTACCCTGTTTTATCATATGATCTAAGAGTAGCTAGCAATCTTCTTTCTTTTTTTAGGTGAGGACATGTTCATCTTTGCATAAATTGTCTTAGGTATCATCTTCATTACTACCTCATTCTTCTTATTTCTTTTTATGGGGTTCACATAAAAATGGTCCTGGGACAAGTGAACCCAGTCAACAATTTGTTTAGCACCTGCTAAATGGCAGACAAGGGCCTCTTATATGCCTATACTAAGTGATGGGGAATACAAAGAAGGTAAAAAAAATCAGTTCCTGCTCCCAAGTTTAATAGCAGAAATAATATTCAAGCAACTGTGTACATGCAAAAAATAGGGTAAATTGAAGATATTCTTAGAGGAATGACACTAAGAATAAGGAGAACTAGGAGAGATTCCTGCAAAAAAGTGGAATTTTGCTGAAACTTGAAGGCAGCCAGGGAAACTGGGAAGCAGAGATGAGGAGGGAGGTAAATGCCAAGAGTAAGGTATAACCATTGGGTTGGGAGATGCAGCATTACCAGTGTCCCTGGACCCAAGACTATTTGAGGGAGAGCAAGATAAGTAGATTGGAAAGGCAGGAAGGGACCAGGTTGTAAAGGACTTCAAAACCCAAACAGAGGGTTTTTATATTTGATCCTCGAGGCATTTAGGAGCCAGTGAAGTTTAGTGAATTAGGAGGAGTAATGAGGTCAGATTTGTGCTTTAGGAAAGTAGATCAGAGTGGGGTAAAATTTGAAGCAGGGAAGACAAACAGCAGGATATTGCCATAGTATAGGGGTAAGGTGATAAGGGCCTGCACTAGGGTTCTGATAGTGCCAAAGGATAGAATTGATTGTAAAGGAGTGATAATGTGAAGGGAGAAGTGATCAAACTTGCAAACTATTTACATAGAGGGAATATGAGAAAGAGTGAATTGAGGATGTCAACTATTATTCCTTCATATTTGATTTAATGGACTATCACATGCTAGATGGAAATGACTGGTTTTTGTACTTTGATAATAATAATAATAATGGTGATGATGATGATGATAATGATAATAGACAATACACATCAATTTAAAGTTTAGCTAGATAGAGTGCTGGGTCTGGAATCAGGAATACTCATCTACTTGATTTCAGATCCAGTCTCAGATACCTACTGGCTGTCTGTGACCAATAGACAAGTTGCTTAGCCCTGTTTTCCTCAGTTTACTCATAAGTTTACTTATAAAATGAACTGGATCAGGAAATGGCAAACCACTCCATATCTTTGCCAAGAAAATCCCAAATAGGGTCATGAAGAGTCAATAGAGTCATGAAGACTGAAAATGACTGAATAATAACAAATTAAACCTTGTGAAGTTTTACATAAGTCATTTGATCCTCACAACAAACCTGTGGGGTGGGTACTATCATTATCTCTAGTATACAGATGAGAAAACTGAGACTCAGGGGCAGCTAGATGGCACAGTGAATAGAGCACTGGCCCTGGAGTCAGGAGTACCTGGGTTCAAATCCGGCCTCAGACACTTAATAATTACCTAGCTGTGTGGCCTTGGGCAAGTCACTTAACCCCATTGCTTTGCAAAAACCTAAAAAAAACTCGAGACTGAGAGAGATTAAGTGACTTGTCCAGGAACACATGACTATTAGGAGACAGACCACATTTGAATTTAAATCTTCCTGTTTCAAAGTCCCATGTTCTATCCATTGCATCATCTAGCTGTAATGGGATGTAAGCTGATCCTGTGTAGGCTCACTGAAACTATTCTCAATATAATTCCAGTAGTAGACAGGACAAGGAGATATGAACCTTATCTTGTTCCCATGTAGTTTTGAACTCCTTTGTTAGGTTGCTATATTTTTTTAATATTTTTGTTCCACTCAGTTTGCATTTAGTATCAACATCTATTAAAAACATTCCTTAAAGCTTTTTTGGATTATTAATATTTTCATTATGAATCAGATGAAATAAAAAAGGAATTACTCTTCCCCCAACCTATTCCAATGATTGTACCAGAAAAAATCTGACTGTGTTATATATGAATGATTCTGCAAATGATAGTATAATATTTATTTTCAATGGAAATGTCACTGAATAAATAATGGATAGAATATCTTAGAGGAAACCACACCCCTTTCAAAGATATTCAGGCTCAAATAACTCAGACATACTGTGCTGTCATTGCATATCTCTGGTATTTGATCAAAGTATGTTTCAGTTGACTGCCTTTATATTGGAAATTGCTTCATGACACAGAGAAATAATTTTAAAATGTGTATCATTAGTATTTATAAGGTTGTGAAAGCAGAATTATACTGTAATGATTAAAACTTTTTATTTATTTTTATTTTAAATATAAGAATGTTAAAAATCATTATGAACTTAAGAGAAACCCATTTTGATACACAAAGAATAAGAAAATCAGTATTACATAGGAAAACATGAGCTTCTATTATTATATTACATATTTTTTTCAATTATAAGTTAAGTTTAACAAGGTAGAATAAAATTGCCATTTACCAGCCTGGATCTTTTTAAACTTTCATCTTGTGTTTTAAATAATGCTTTATTAATACACCTTTCTATTTGTTTATATTTATCACTATGCACTAATCTTGCAACAAATATTGTCTAGCAAAATGCATTGGCCAAACCTCAAAATATATATGACTTATTCTGAACTTTTAATAAGTCACTTCTCTGCCAAGAGGTGGGAGGGATACTTCATTATTAGATTTTTGAAGTGATTTGTGACTAAGTCCTGAGGACATTCAAAGTTATTTTTCTTTTACATTATTGTCATCATTATATAAATTATTCACTTGATCCTGCTCATTTCTTTCTGTAGCAGTTCATAAAATCTTTTTTTTTGGCTTTTGCAAGGAAATGGGGGTTAAATGACTTGCTCAAGGTCACATAACTAGATAATTATTAAGTGTCTGAGGTCAAATTTGAACTTAGGTCCTTCTGATTCCAGGGCTGGTACTCTGTCCATTACACCACCTAGCTGCCCCAATTCATAAAATCTCAAGACATTTATCTGAAGTCTTCATTTTCATTCCTCTCAACAAAATCATATTCTGTTATATTGAAATAACACAATTTGTTTATCCATTCCTTCTATTGATGGGGACTCACTTTGTTTCCAGTTTCTTTTCTAAAACATATAATATAACTATAAACATCTTCATGTAAATGGATCCTTTTTATAATACAGAGATTCTTATGCCTAAAACTTTCCAAAAGTCTAGCAAAAGCATTTTTGAAGGTAGATTACATATAACAAGAAGGAAGATAATAGTAGGTTTATTCCTTCATTAATTTCCCTAGTAGATCTAGAGAAAAAAAATGGCAAACCACTTCAGTATCATTGTCAAGAAAACTCCAAATGAGGGTATAAATTGTTGGACATGACTGAAAGACTAAAGTATTAGATGGAAACATGAAATTTATTAGTCTTGTATAATATTTTCTTTTGCATAATATTAGTTTAAATTATTTTAGCAATGGAAAAATATACTCTAGAAGCACAAAGCCTTTTAGTTTTTGGAGTTAAATTTTTCACTACAATTTACAATTCTTGTAGTTGTATGTCATTTTTAGATTAAGAAATGTTCCTGGAGGCAGAGCCAAGATGGTGGCATGAAGGCAGCATTTCCCAGGAACTCCTTCCCCCCAAAACTCCAAAAGTCATCAAATTATCACTAGTCAAAATTTAGAGGGGCAGAACCCACAGAAAGACTGAGTGATACATTTTGCCAGTCCAAGATAACTTAGAAGTTCCATAGGAAAGGTGTGTTTCATCAGGACCAGGAGCTGGAAGAAAGCCCTTGCCTCAGCTCAGCCCAACCCAGGCCAGGGATCACTGGGAACAACTTGAAGAGGTGGTGAGAGAACTCTGCTCCACCAGAATGAGTGTGGAATGAGGAGCACCTGCCACAGAACTTGCAGCAAGAATCAGGAGAAACCAGCCTGCACCTCCAGAGTACAGCGCACAGATGGTAAGGGGGTCAGGGGAGACTGCAGAAATCTCTCTGCTCTCCTTGGGGCAGGAATTAGCTGTATACTCACACTCATATCCAACTTGCAGTTTGGCCTTCCATACTAAGATAGCAGGGACTTTCCTCTCACAGCTCCAGGGCAGAGGGGAGTGCTTGTGGTCATCTACATATCAAAGCACAGGCAAGAGAGCATAAGACCATGCAGGAATAAAGGTCCCAGTGGGGTTTCCCCCCAAAAATCCCCCAAAGTCTTAAAAGTGCTGTAAATTAGTCTTGGGCTGAGGAAATGAATAAACAACAGAAAAAGAAGAATCTGGTTATAGAAAATTGGTCATAGAAAAATATAGAGAATTACTTTAGTCCCATGGAAGATCAAAACACATACTCAGATGACAACAAAATCAAAGCTTCTATATCCAAAACCTCCGGGAGAAACGGAAAATGGACTCAGACTATGGATGAGCTCAAAAAAGACTCCGAAAAACAATTAAGGGAGGTAGAGGAAAACTTGGGAGGAGAAATGAAAGCAATGCAGAAAAATCATTAAAACCAAATCTTCAGCTTGGTGAAAGAAATACAAAAAAAATACTGAAGAAAATAATATGTTAAAAACCAGTTTAGGCCAAATGGAAAAGAAACTAAACAAAAGGCAAATGAGGAGAAGAATGCCTTAAAAAGCAGAATTGGCCAGTTGGAAAAGAAGATAAAAAAGCTCTCTGAAGAAAATAACTCCTTCAAATGCAGAATGGAACTAGAGGAAGCTGATAAATTTGCAAGAAATCAGGAAGAAATAAAACTCCTCCAAAAATGCCAAAAATTAGAAGAAAATATGAAATATCTCAGTGGAAAAAACAACTAACCTCAAAAACAGATCCAGAAGAAATAATTTAAAAATTATTGGACTACCTGAAGGCCATGATCAGGAAAAGAGCCTAGACTTCATTTTTCAAGAAATAATACAGCAAAATTTCCCAGAGATCCTAGAAGCAAAGGGTAAAATAGAAATTGAGGGAATTCACCAATCACCTCCTGAAAGAGATCCCAAAAGAAAAACTTCCAGGAATATTGTAGCCAAATTCCAAAACTCCCAAGTCAAAGAGAAAATTCTAAAAGTTTCCAGAAACAAACAATTCAACTACCATGGCTCCATAGTCAGGATTACACAGGATCTGGCAGCATCTATATTAAGGACTCGTAGGGATTGGAATATGATATTCTGGAAGGCAAAAGATCTTGGTTTACAACTGACAATCAACTACCCAGAAAAACTGAACATCCTCTTTCAGGAGAAAAGATGGACATTCAATGAAACAGGGACAGCCAAAGGAAGAGCAGAATATAATGTTATAATATAGGAAAATATAGGAAATATAGGAGATATAGGAAAAAGATGGAGTCAGTGGGTGATAAAAGGAAAGTACTGGGAGGAAGGGAAAGGAGATGAAGAAGAAACTAAGAAATGTCACATAAGAGTCAAGAAAAAGTTTTTTCAATGGAGTGGAAAGGGGGAAGACAAGGGGGAATAAGTGTTCCTTCATTCACATCCGAGATGGCTCAGAGAGGAAATAACACACACTTAATAGGGTATAGAAATCTGTCTTACCCTAGACAAAAATGAGAAGAGAGGAACGGGATAAGGGGGGAATGGGGGGGGAAGGGGGGAATAGGTGATGGAAGAGAGGGAAGATTGTGGGAGAGGGTACTCAGATACAACACACTTTTGGACAGGGCCAGGATGAAATGAGAGTGGGGAGGAATAGAGTGGAGGGAAATACAGTTAGTAAAAGAAACTGGGAAAAAATATTGAAGTAAATTCTCTGGTGGGCTTATGATAAATAAGGCAACTCACCCCAGAGACAGAGCCATTAGAATATGAACATAGACTGAAGTACATCTTTTTTCTCTCACTATTCTTGAGGTTTCTCATCTTCTTGGGGGGGGGGAGGGGGATTTGTGTTTACTCTTATAACAAAATTATTGTAATAATATAAAATAAATAAACCAAAATCATACTTAAAAAAGAAATTTTCCTTCCCTAGATTGAATGTATATATATATATATGTATATATATATATATATATATATATAGTAACAGCAATAAAAGTTATCTTATTAGCAGTATACATTTCCAGTAGAAATTATATTTTAGAAGCACTCATATGTTCTTCCATAAGCTTATAAAGGAGTTTAAAGGAGTCAGTAATACAAATAATTATCAACCACTTGTTCATCTTGTCTAGTTGGTTTCTGTAGTTTGCAGAAGAATGAATTGCTGCTTAATATTGTTTTATATTCAGCTTGATCAGAAGTAGATGAATTTGGACTTGTGTGTTTTCCATGTTACTAAGAATTACAGATAAGTTCTTGACTTCATTGTTTGCTTTCTAATTTTCTCTATTTATTTATTTATTTGTTTGTTTGTTTGTTTGTTTATTTATTTATTACCCATGAAAATACATAATTTTGAAGGAAAAAATGAGACAGTTTCCCCAGCATCATGGAATAATGGAGTGAAAAGTGGCCTTGAAGAAACTAGGTGATAGATCACTGGTTCTGTAATCTGGAAGACTTGAGTTCAATCCAAGTTTAGAATTTACTGGACAAGTCATTTAACTTCTATCAGTCTCAGTTTTCTCAATTATGAAATAGGTATAATAATAACACTATGTCAACAGGTTATTGTGAGGAACAAATGAGCTAATTTTTGTGAGACACTGACCAGTGCCTGACATATGATAGGAACTATGTAGATGCTTATTTCATTTCCCTTTCCCCCTTTTCCAAATTAGGAAGACCTGAGTTTAAGTCCACTATCTGGTTCATGAAGGCAGTATGAATGACCCTCAGCAGTTTTTACAATTTTCCTAACTAGCAAGAGAGTGGGGAATTGTGTTTTTTCTTTCTGCAGTTGAATTCATGATATATTATATATATATATATATATATATATATATAATATTAATATTGATGCATATAGATATTAATATATCACATTGATACTATATATGTTATTTATTATATATTATTAATGTTATATATTTATATATATATTTAGAGGTTTTTTCCCTAGTTTTGACTCCTTTTTACATGTGAATAGTACCAAGAGAATGAAGCATTTGGAGTGTTTCTTTTAGTGGCATAAGTAGAGTATTATTTTATATAGATTGAGCTAGTTCTTTAAGGGCAGTTTTAAGTTTTTTTGCTGCCTGAAATGTAAAAATCCTAAGGATCTTTGAGAATTGGTATCAGAGACCTTAATGGAATTCCCATTACCTTGTTGGGATATTTTTCTGATCTAGCATTGCTGCTTGTCCTAGAATGTGGGAGGTGGAAATAGGAGTCAGTCAATAGTTAATAAACATTCATGAAGTGCCTACTATTATGTACCAGTGACTGAGCTTGGAGTCAGGAAGACCTGAGTTCAAATTCAGATTCAGACACTGGCTAAGTGACCCTGGGCAAGTCATTTAACATCTGCTTTAATCCACTGGAGAAGGAAATGGCAAATTACTCTAGTATCTTTATCAAGAGAATTCCATGGACAGTATGGTCTATAGAGTCACAAAGAGTCAGACATGACTGAATGAACAGCAACAATGATAAGAAATCCACATGGTAGGCATTCTGATAGATGCAGGGGATAAAGCAAGAGGTAAAAGATAGACTATGCCTCTTAAGGAACTCAGGATCTAATGAGAAGGCACTAAAGTGGAGGAGCAGTAAACTTTAGAAATTGTATTCATTTGAATTAGTCTCATTAAAGTTATTTTTATTGTTTTCAATGGTCTTCTACTGCCTCATTACATTCTAATTCTGAACCTGAATCACAGGCATGGCCTGAGCTAGACCTAGCACAAAATATAATATGCATGAATTCATTCATCAAACATTTATTAAGCTTCTATTATATGTGCAAGGTACTAAAGGAAAGATAAAATTTGGATAACACATGACCTCTCCCCTCATAAAGCTTATGCCTATTAGAGAACTAAGACATAAACATATGTATTTATAATGTATTATATTAGCTATTGCTGCCATGGCAGAAAGAATTTGTTTATTATTTTTTCTGTAGGAATAAAAATAAGCCAAAATCTTGAAGCTACCTCCAATGATATTTTGGGATTATTACTAGGTTTAAATAACTTCATAATCAAAGGAGTTTCATGTGACAAAAGAAATTTAATGTGATTTCTCAGCTTTGAGTAGCAATTTAATTCTTTATATTAATGTGATTATTAGTCTCCTTTAAAATTTTGATTAGTTTCATTAATTGCTGGAACTCACTATTATATGCTACTATGTAATTTCCCCCTTCTCCACTTCAGTTTCAGTAATAATATATTTGCAACTATACAAAAGCAAAATCACTGTGGAGAAGTATGTTCTGCCCTTCCATTTTGCCAGTACACAATAGTTCTAATGATAGCCAGCATTTATATAGCACTTGATGGTTTATAAAACATGTTACATAAATTATTTCTCTTAGTACTGAAGTAATAAAGAAGTCATGGCCAAGAAGTTGTGTCCCATCCAAAATAATGATTGGAATTGTCTTTTTCTTAGCTTTTAAAAAAAAAGTTCTTATGGTCTCTTTTAATTGATTGCTTGTAATAGCTTGGATTTTATTTTTTTCCTTCATAGGAAGATATTTCCCAAAGGACTTCCGGAAGAATACTCTATAGCAGCCATTTTCCGAGTGCGCCGAAGCACCAAAAAGGAACGATGGTTTCTGTGGCAATTGTTAGATCATCGTAATATACCACAAGTAAGAAGACATAAGATAGTGTAATATTATTTTTGCTTGTAGGATAAAATTAAAGACATATTAGGTTGTGCAGACATAAAGAAAATTCTAATACCAAAAGTATTCCCATAATTTTAAGAAAAGTAAAACTGAATTAAATGGTTATCACAATGGTTGAGAGGCAGAATTGTTCTTAAGTTCTTTTGTTATTATAAAATTGACAAGAATCAACAAATATGAACATTTCCTTAATTCAAGACTGGAAAATGAGGATTGTGTATGATACTGGGAAACTTTACCACCTATTTGATGGAATTGATAGAATTTTGTTTTTGATTGTATGTGATTGAGTTAAGGGGAAGGAAAAAAGCAAACAAGTTTATTGTAAAAATAGGAGAGAATAGTGAGAGAAATAGTTATTTAGGAGGAAAGATAAATTTTGTTTTGGCACACTGAGTTTGAGTTTGCAATACCACTATTATATCCAGATGGAGATATCTTATAGGCATTTGAACATTTGTGTCTAAATCTTGAAAAAAGTCAGAAATAAAAAAATATACACTTGGAAACCATGTATGTAGATGATGTAGATGAAGTCACAACAGTGAATGAGGACACTCAGGCACTGAGCATTGTATGTAAGAAGAAAAGGGAAGAGGCAGATTCTTGGAGAAATGTCCAAAGCAAGGGATCTGGAAGACTATAAGAAGCTAGTGAAAGACAGAAGGAAATAAATCAATAGAACATATTTCTCTATGAAATCAAGAGAAGTGAAAATATTTGATAAGAGGGGTTTATTAATAGCTCAAAAAGCTAGAGAGAGGTCAAGGAGGATGAGTATACATTCTATTTGGTGATGGAGAGACTATTATTTTTCAGAGAAATACTTCAATATAGTGGTACAGATGGCTATATAGACTTTCAATAAGAGAGAGAGAGAGAGAGAGAGAGAGAGAGAGAGAGAGAGAGAGAGAGAGAGAGAGAGAGAGAGAGAGAGAGAGCGAGCTTATTTAACATTAAGGAGACCTGAGTTGATTTCTAAAAGATAAAAAAGACAGTTGTTCAGAGATGATTGAAGACAGGAAAGAGACTACCAGGTTTTAGCAGAATCACTTCAGGCAAGTTGCTTAACATTTTTGAGGTTCAGTTTCCTTACCTGTAAAATTAGGATGCTAAACCTAAATCCTATTCCCTGAGTGGAAGATGATAGGAAGACAGGAATGTTGACAAGAAAAGGGCTTTTATCTGAAGAACTCAAGTTTTCTATTAAAGGAAGTTGGTATGTATCCAATTGTCAGTGCTAGGATTGAGGGTGAACTTAGAGGTAAGTTAAAAAATAAAGGACCAGTAGTTGTGGCAAATGAGGTAAGAATTCTTTGATCTTTTTTTAAGATTTTTTTGCAAGGCAATGGGGTTAAGTGGCTTGCCCAAGGCCACACAGCTAGGTAATTATTAAGTGTCTGAGGCCAGATTTGAACTCAAGGTACTCCTGACTCCAGGGCTGGTGCTCTATCCACTGTGCCACCTAGATGCCCCCAAATTCTTTGATCTTAATGGGATTTTAATTAACCTGAATACTGTACTTCCTCATCTTTTTGACATTTAGTTAATAAACACCCATTAAGTACCTACTATATACTAGACATTGTTGTGTTTTTGCATTGGCCTAGTGAGAAAATGATTCATAGATTTGATCTTTTGCTGTGTTCTTAAGATATTTCTTGTACACATATTGATGTGACTATCTTAATTTTTTTAATGATGATTTAAATCATGAATAAAACTATGTAAAGAGAATAAAATGATTTCATAAGAAACATTGAACTTTAAGATAGATTTCTTTTGTAAATATCTTCTGAACCACAGGTATAATAAATTTAACAAGATATTAACAACATTGCTTGGTCATATCGCCTTCATTTTTTTTCTTTTCTTTGATACTACTTTCCATTTGTTTTTTTAAAAGAACAAGATATGCAAACATTTTATATTTTTGCAGGTATCTATAATAATTGATGGTACCAAAAAGGTGGTAGAAGTAATGGCCTTTCATCAGGGAGAAATGTTGCACTACATTTTTAAAAGTCGAGAAATTTACCCTTTGTTTGACCGCCAATGGCATAAACTTGGCCTCAGCATGCAGTCCAGGATCCTTTCCCTCTATGTGGATTGTAATTTAGTTGAGAGAAGGCAGACCGATGAAAAGGACTCTATTGACTTTCATGGCAGAACTGTTATTGCTGCTCGGGCTTCAGATGGCAAACCTGTGGATGTAAGTAGCACTGCTTCTATGTTAAATGTTTCTTTTTCTTTGAATCCTTATTTTTTATACCCTTCCAAAAGCAATTGTGCCAATATTAAGTAAAGAAGATCACTTTAGATAAGCTCATTAATAGTCACATAATACATGTGTACATACAGTTGTATATGTATTCACAATATTTTTACTTTATACTTTTTTTTTTTTACAGTACCTTATTGTAAAATTTGTGCTGTGCATTTAGCCATAGAATCTGTGTCATTTGCTGGTCTTCTTAGGTTGTCTGAAATTTCCACATAACACACCTAAATTTCTCATTTATTTTCTTATGCTGACCCATCATATATGGAAACCATGATGGGGAAAGGATAACTTCCCTATGCACATATATGTTTGTGTGTATACTCATCTTGCATAAAGACTAGAAAGCTGACTTCAGAATCAAGAAGACTTGGTTTTTATCCCTACCTCTTATTCCTATTAGTTTTGTGACCTTTAACTTCTCAGGTAACTAAGCAACTCTTTAAGGCTGTAAGTTTCAAAGTAGATCTCAGTCTTCATTGGCAGAAGAAATTTCTTCATTGTGAGTTTCTTCTATCTTTTTGCTTTTTGCAAGGCAATGGGTTAAGTGATTTGCCCAAGGTCAACCAGCTGGGTAATTATTAAGTGTCTGAGGTCAAATTTGAACTCAGGTCATCCTAACTCCAGGGCCAGTGCTCTATTCACTGTGAGTTTCTTATATCAATGAAAATCACAGATTCAGACTCATTCATATTCAGATAACCTCCCACTTCCTTTCTCTCTCTTTCAGTTTCTCTGTCTCTTTCCTTTTCTTTCTTTTTGCCTACCTGTCTCTATCTTTCTGGTATAAAATCCATTATTTCATCAGAGCTGAAACTTCCTCCACAAATTAAGATTAAAAAAAATTCATCCATAATTTAAAGTCTTAGAATGTAGCTGGGGACCCTAGGAGGTTGAGAGATTGATTCATAGTCACACAGATGTGAAGGATTAGCATCAGGTCTCGATCCCAGACAGGCTCTCCTGACTACAAAACTAGGATCTCTATTCACTATACTATGCAGGTTTTATAATATTCATATAAATAGGTACAATATTGTGACATAATATAGGCTGGATAAATTAACTTTGGACAGTAGGTTTAAAAAAATTGGTCCAATCTAAAAAGAGTAATTTTATAGAAAATTAAATTTTGGTAAAATGTGAAGGTATGATGTATAATATAATTATGTTAAAAGCTTGGTTTTTTAAAATGTAAAGGGATGGAGAAAGATGAACTTTAAATGATTCCAGATTATTTGACATTCTTATTTAAGAACAATAGCCTCTGAACATTCAACTTCAAAATAGCAGTTGCTTTGCATAATGCACTGTACTAAATAAGCTACTATTAGTTTAATAGTATTCCAGTTCATCAGGCAACACTGCCATCAGCTGTAAAATTTGGATAGATAATGTATATGATACAGTTTAAGTCTACTGCTGGAACTGCAGGCAGAGAAGTTGAGTGGCAGTTTGAATCTTGTCACTGAATACCAGTTTAACCTCATGTAAATTGTTTAATGTCTCTAAACTTCAGTTTCCTCAATGGTAAAAGGACGGCTTTGAACTACATGATCTCTAAGGACTATTTAAGTTCTAAAGCATTGAATGTATTCCTTTGGGAAGGGAATTCCAGGCTTAGAAAAAAAATCTTACCAATCTAAAGATAAGCTGAGTTGATTGATCTTTGATCAGTCTGGAGAAGGAATATAAAATCTGGTTAAATACTGAAGATATTTTATAAGCAAACATTTGCAAGCTAGATTTAATGTAAAATTGTAAAAATAAATGCCTTTCCCCCCATAAACAACCCTAAGCACAACTTGAATGCTTTCAAAGCCACCTATGAGAATATTTTATTAAGGTAACTCAAATTTCTTAGACAGCCAGGTGATATAGTAGAGTCAGGAAGACATGAGATCAGATATAGCCTCAGATGCTTACTAGTTTTATTGACTCTGGGCAAATAATTTTTTGATAAATCAGTTACTCACTTGGTGTAGCTTCTCTTTGACTTTTTCTCAACAATTTCAGGATATGAAAAGATCAATAGAGCTGTCAATTCATAATATTGTTTGGTTTCTACTAATGAAGAAAAATATGCCTAAAGACCTAGGTGATAACCAAATCCTAGAATTAATCCTTTTAATTTGCCAAAAGAACTGCCAAGAAGTCAGGTTTAATTTCAAATTTCACTTTGGATATGTTCATATATTTTACAGGTGTTTAGCTTCTCATACATATAGTGTTCATAAATAAAAATGATAAGAAATCTATGGTTGTTTATCATTTTATATTTTTAATAGATTGAACTTCATCGCCTTCAAGTTTACTGTAACCCAAATTTTGTAGCTCAAGAAATATGCTGTGAAATACCAGATGCTAAGGTAAGTTGTTTTAGTGTGAAAAATAGGTGACTATTGACATCATCCATCTTTTATCTTTCTTGTCTATAGAATTTCAGTCATGTCCAACTCTTCATGACATCATTTGGGGTTTCCTTGGCAAAGATACTGAATAGTTTGCCATTTCCTTCTCCAGTTCATTTTTTAGATGTTGAAACTAAGGCAAATATGGTTAAGTGACTTGCCTAGGGTCATATAATAATAAGTGTCTGAGACAGTATTCTGGTCTTCCTTAATTCCAAGTGGGGGGTTATTAACTATATTTGCAAAGAGAGGGGAATGGGATCAGATGCTTCTAACATTAATTACAGCCCAAAATTTGTGCTTCATGATTTCCTCTGAATTTCATATTTCTAACAAAGAACTACCTGAGTACCCCAATTACATTTCAAAATAAAAAACTCAATTTGGAATTCATCAACACAAAAGACGTTTGTATTCTTCTTTGGTCCTAATGCAATTTTTAGCACTGGAATTTGAATTTAGTAGAACTCTGTTCAAAAACTAGTTCTATTACTTGTTACCTTTATAACATTGAGCAAGTAACCTCACCCTTCTAGGCTTCAGGTTATCAACTAAATAATAATTTTGGACTTTAAATCAAGAAAGTATATAAGGCACCTGCTGTGTGTGAGGATTGTTCTAGCAGCTAGGTATTCTAAAGCAAAAGTAAAAGTTGCCAGCCTTCAAGGAATTTGTATCTTTTTAAGAACTACATGAACACAGATTAAACAGAACATGAAGGAAATAAAAAAGATAGAGTCAGAGAAAGAAGGAGAACAAAATGCTTGCTATAAAAGTATTGAAGGAAAGAATTAATACAATCAGTTGAAGAAAGGGAATCATGGAAAATACTTTCTTAGAAAGGTGATTCCTGCACTAAATATCCCAATGTTTGTCCTTCATTTTTGAAGAAGACCACAACATCAGGAAGGTGATTCCATGATAAGCACGTGAATTGGATTTGAGTTAGGGAATGCTATACTAAGTCACCAGCCTCATTTTGTCCTCCATAGCCATCTGGGACCAGTGGCCAGATATGAATCAGGACGACTGGGGATGGACCTGTATGTGAGGCAATCAGGGTTAAGTGACTTGCCCAAGGTCTCACACAGCTAGTAAGAGTCAAGTGTCTGAGGCTGAATTCAAACTCCCATCCTCCTGACTCCAAAGTCAATGCTCTATTCACTAGGTGTATAAAAAAATGGAGTATTAGATGGATTTATGAACTTGTGGTCAAAAAGACAAAAAATCCTATCTCTAGCCCTAAGTCCTTTAACATCTGATCCTCAGTTTCTTCATTTGTAAAATGAAGAAAATAATGCTTATAGTAAAGAGGTGATTGAAGCTAAAAGGAAATAACATACCAAACTAGTAATAAAGCAGGAACTCTATGCTTTTTTCCTAAGTGATCTTTCCAAGAAATTCAACTCCTTTGCTCTAGTGCTAATCATATGTGGTAACTAGGATCAATGGATAGAACACTAGCTGTGTGAACTTGAGCAAGTCCCTTAACCCCGATTGCCTCAGATCTTGGGCTTTCTCCAGTCATCCTGATCCATAGTTGGTCACTGGATCCAGATGACTCTGGAGAAGAAAATGAGGCTGGTGAGCTAATACTCCACCCCCTCACTCAAATCCAGTTCCTATGCTTGTCTTGATATCGGCTCCCTGATGTCATGGTCTTCTTTCAGAATAAAGGACGACATCATCATCATCAATCATATGTGCAATGTCTTTTCAGTATTTCTATTTGGTTGTTGCCTCAGATTCAGTATGTCCAAAACCAAAATAACTTCCAATTTCTTTTTTGTTAGTGATATTATCATTTGCCCTGGTTGATTGGGCACAAAAAAGTCATTATCAGATTTATCGAAAGCAAAACAAAACAAAATTCATGCCACCAAAGTCCTTGACACTGTCAAATGGTTCAACACCTAACATTATTATCAATAATCAGTGGAAACAACATCAGAAAAAGAAGCATTTCCATCTGCTTTGCTGCTGTACCCTAAAGCACCATGTGTGTGGTTGCCCCTATTAGAATGTGATCTTCCTGAGAGCAGAAACTGTCTTTTCTCTTTGTATCACTAGTGCTTGCACATAGTAGGAACTTTATTTACTCATTGCGGGATGAGTTTTGAGAAGGGAAAAGGAAGGAGGGCAATAACTTGAAAGTTAGTGAAGGAGGCAAAGTCAAGATGATAGAATGAGGGGTCATGTTGTCTTAACTCTACCTCACCAAAAACCAAACAAACAAATGTACATAAAGACCTCTAATGTGTGTCAATTCATATAATGAAGAAAAAACCACAATGAATCACATCTCCAAACTGTTGGGGCTGTCCAGGAGTACAGTAGCAGCAGCAATGAACACAGAAAGCAGAAATGGCCTGTGACTGAGGCATCAGACCAGTGCCCAGGCACAGTAAGGAGACTGAATACCTTTGTTGAGAAAAATCCCTGGGAAGCTCCATACTAGCACTGGCATTAGGAATAGGTGCCACCTGGCAGCTCTATTGCCCATTAGCCAGTTCAGGGTAGAGAGGAATAATCAAGATATAGGGAAGCAGGGTCCCTACTTGTTTAAGGAGCCAGGAACAGGTTCCATAATATAAATGGATGTTTCTGAGCTCAAGAACATGGATAAGACTCAGCTCTAGGCTCAATATAAGCCTGCACAGAAATAAACTAAGGTGGGAGCCCCAAATCAAAAATCAGATCAATTGCCTCTGAAACTGCAGAGCATTCCAAAAATCTAAGTATGACTGAGTCCAGTAGCAGTCTACAGAAATTCAATTAAACACAAGTCAAAAAATCCAAACTAGACCAGGAAGCCAAAGAGCAGACCTCCATCAGATCACATACTCTAGAACTACTAAAAACTTAGAGATGGCCAAACTGTGTGGTAAAAGCATAGAAAGATATAAAAAACAATCTCAAGCAGCCAATCCCCCCCCATTTTTACCCCCCAAAAGAGTTCAATACCAACATAAGCTCGTCTTGAAGTAGTATGAAAAAATGAACAAATCAAGAATTCAGAACCAAGTTGGAATTGGGCCCTTTCCTTCCAGTGATTGAATCAACAACTGAAAACCACCTGTGCTATGGATATTTTTGAAGACCCTGAGGCAGTCAGTAGGTAACCAGTCACAAGGGATCATTTAAAATTCTGTCTTTCATTTTTTTTCTCATAAGACCTCATTTTAAGTGCCATGAAGAATTGCTGAATGAATAAAAAAAAATCTTGAGACTCTGAAAAAGATATGAGTTTTAGTGGACCACAAATATAATATGAATCAAAACTGTATTGTGACAACCTCAGAAGCTAATGAACTCTTAGGTTGCAATAAGAGGCATAGTAGGACTAGTATGGTGATAGTCCTGGCATGGCTACATCCAGGGTATTAAGAAAAGCTTTGATAAGAGGAAGAAAAAATATATAAGAATATAAGCTCCCTGAGGGTAGGAATTGTTTCATTCTTTGCACTTGTATCTCCAGCATTCAGGTACTGAGATCAATGTACCTGATACATGGCAGGTGTTTAATAAATACTTACTGAGTAGGGCAACTTGATTGGTTGGTGAGGACCTTGAAGGAAATGAGAATGTTCAGCCTAAAGAAAGGAGGTCTTAAGGAAGCATGATAGTTTGCTTCAAGTATCATAGAAAACACTTGTTTTTGCTTGGAGTAATAGAGGTTGTGGAGAGAGATTTGGGCTTGTTATAAAGAAAAACTTCTCAGCAATTAGTGCTTTCCAAAAGTGGAATTGACTTCTTGAGGAGTTAATGGGTTCCCCCTCACTGTTGGACTTGAAGAAAATCCTGGAAAGAGACAAGGATGCTGCTAAGGTTTTTTGAACCTGGATAATTAGAAGGAAAGCAAGCTAGTTGACATAGTGGATAGGGGGCCAGGTCAGAAGTCAGGAAGATTCACCTTCCTGGAGTTCAAATCTGGCCTCAGATGCTTACTAGCTGTGTGATCATGGGTAAGTCAGTAAACTCTATTTGCTTCTGTTTCCTTATCTGTAAAATGAACTGGAGAAGGAAATGGTGAACCACTCCAGTATCTTTGACAGGAAAACCCCAAATGGAGTCAATGAAGAGTTGAACACAACTGCAATGATTGAACAGAACAAAAATTGGAAGAGTGGTAATGTCCCAATAGAAATAGGAATAGAAAAGTTTAGTAGGGAGAGTGAGATTAGGGGGATATCAGTAAGTTTTGGGATATGCTGAATTTTAGGTCCTGAGAAAGACATATATGGAGTTATTCAGTGGGTAGTTGTAGGTATAGGCCTGGAGTTGTGAAGTGTTGGATATGTAGATTTGGGAGTCATCAGTGTGTAAGTGATTACTAAATCCATAAAAGTTAATGAAGTCTCCAGTTCCCATTTTCTCATTTGCCCATAATTATCTTGACTTAATTCTCCACCTTATTTGTCACATCTTTCTACTGATCCTCTCTTTTGCATTCTTTCTTGAATTTCCTTCTATCAGTGCTCCTCTTCAGTCCACAACCACCCCCTTATCACAGAAAATAATGCTCTTTATATTATTGTAACTTTATCCTGTCCTTACTTTAAAGTGCAGATTGAGTTTCTTAACCTCATTGAAGCCTTCTTCAACCACCTAAGTCTATAGGAATTTTCCTTCCTTGGGTTCGCTTAACACCTGTTCTCTGGGCCATTCTTTTAGTTATTATCATCTGCTACTTTGAAATGTCCTTTTATGAGTAGATTGTAAGCTCCAGAAATGAGCTATGTTTTACTCTTCTCCTCTCCCACCTTAGTGCCTGGAAAATAGCATCATTCAATAAAGATCTTTGCTGTTTGCCTAATTTTTCCTTAACTGAAATATGTGTCCCATAAAGGTATTTGAAAAGGATTAGTACTAAAACTAGAACAGAAGAAACAAATGAAAAGTGAAGGATTAAGAAAAAAGCATTTCTCCTTTACTTAAGCTTTTCCCAAACTATGCTTCATTCATCCCACATCATTCATATGAAAGTTTTAGTAATAACTTATTTATTCAAAATAAGCTTTTACTTCTATCTACAGCTTGGTCAATTGAAAAATAGAGGAAATGTATTTTTCTATTCCTACCAACTTTCATATACATATATACACCTATGTATACACACAAATATATGCAATGTAATTTGCTCTTGGAGTGGTATCCTAAATTCAATCTATAGCTATCAGTCCAAGTAAGATGTAAGACATCCAAATATTCTTCTATAAATAGAGAGGAAGATATCTATAATGTGCCAACACACAGGTTTGAAACACCTAAAATTCTTGGAGATAGAAAATGTTAATTTTTAAAGAGGAGCTCTTAAAAACTAGTTTGCTCTGGTTGAAAAGTATTTTAAAAAGGTCTTTAGATAAGATTAAGTATGAAGTTCTTGACCAGTACTAGGAGAGAGAGAGAGAGAGAGAGAGAGAGAGAGAGAGAGAGAGAGAGAGAGAGAGAGAGAGAGAAATAGAGCTGTTTAAAAGAGATGTAATTGAAGTTATTGTTTGGTAGAATAATATGGAATTAAAAGCACCACATCAATCTAGTATGTGCTGAAACCTGGAAGAAAAATTTATATTTTACTAGACATGGTTTAGATGCCTAATAGGTTTTTGAAATAGTTTTTAAGAGCATTTGCAGCATAGGTGTTATATGTGAACTAAGAGCATAGAGATTTTTCCCTGCCCACAATCTTCTTTTGGGTATACAGGAATCATTGAACATATAAGGAATAGTCTAAAATTGTTTACAAATGACAATATATTGTATGGAAGATAAATATATTAGTTCTCATAAGCAAGGATTGCATCTTATTCATATTGGGGCCCTCACTAGCATCCAATATAGTGCCTTTAGATAGAAAATACTTAATAAAATTACGTTGAAATAATGAATATTTTATTTGTAAATAAAATAAGTTAATGGATGGGCATATGTTTGAATAATCACCAACTTGGACACATACTGCTGCTTCTGTTAAACTTCTGAAAGCAATTATATTCCACTAAAAATGCTTTTAACTTTGAAGATTAAGTGTTTTTGAAAGTCTAGCTTTCTAAGCCCATTTAAAAATTTATAAGTTAGAATTTTAAATTACAGCAGTGTTTCAGTAGTATGATTTTATTCTCTCAGATGACACTGTCTTCAGTTTAACCTGCACACATTCTGCTATTTAAATTAGATTTCCAGGCTCAGAAGCAGTGGAATTATATTGTTGTTTCACATGTGCTGATTCAATGGGAATTGAAGAAAATTAAAATATGATTTTTTGAAAGAATAAAGAAAAAGAAAGCTTAAAAAATCCTATACAAGAAAAGAACTGAAGAAAGAATATATATATATATATATATATATATATATATATATACATATATATATGTATGTATGTATGTATGTAAGTATGTATAGGAAGAATGAGGAGCAAATATAAAGAGCAAGAAAAAATTAGTCTGTTGAAAATGCTTGAGAAATGCAATAGTTAAGTTTAAAGGCTAATTAACTAACTCTGTCACATTAAACTAGTAACTTTCAATAATAAGGACACCAGTCTTGTAATGACTCTAAGCATGTACTTTTTCACAGCCATATTTTGGTCAGAACCTTTTATTGATACCCTTTCATTATAGTAGCAACAACAATAAAATTTGGGAGGGGTAAATTAATAGTTATTATACTATATACCATATATTATACATATCCTATATATAATATACACAAATATATTATAAATAATTAAATTAAAATAAAATAAATTATAATGTGAGTGAAAAGCAAAATAGTCTTCCTGGCTCTGAATACATTTAAAAAAAACTGGCTTAGTGTGACTAGATTATAAATTTCATGAGAAAATTTACTTGTCAAGGCTGGACCTAGTAATGTGCTCTGACCCAGCAGGCACTTATGAGTTATGATATGTTTCAATTTCTTATGTAACTATCAACTGTTTTTAAAATGCTTCTTACTTCCTCCTCTCCCCTTCCCAATAAATAAATTCCAATACATTTGTATTTGCCAAAACTGTCGGCTGGTTCTAGCAGCTAGCCAATTACAGAGCATATTCAGAAGCCTAAAACAGAGAAAAAGCAAGTTTGTTCAGGATTAAAGTCACCCAAAAAAAGTCCTCTTTCATCTTGTTAAATGAATCAAGCTTCTCTGGGAAATCTTTGACTTGACTTGACTCTGATTCTCCAGACAGTCTCCTTTACCCTATTCCTTGAAGAGTCTCATATTCTTTCCTTTCTCTCTACTCCCCAAGACTCTTTTTTCATTGGACTGTTAATTTGAAGTCATCTCTTACTTTCCAGTTTGGTTTCCCTTAGGATGATAGATCATAATTTTTTTACTTTTTTAAAAAAAATCTATTTTTTTAAACCCATTTTACGAGTGAGGAAACTGAATCCCAGAGAAGTTCAGTGACTTACCCAAGGTCACAATAGGTAGTAAGTAGCAGAGGTTATATTCAAATTCAGGTCCCATATTTCAAGTTCAGAGATTTTCCATGATGCTATGCTACCTTTTCTTTCTTTTTTATTAATATTTACTTTGTTTTCCAATTATATACAACAGTAGTGTTTTGTAAGGTTTTTGAATTTTACAATCCCCCCCCACACTCTCCCTTCTCTCCTCCTATCCCCCCAAAGAAGGCAGTCTGATAATCTTTACATTGTTTCCATGCTACACATTGATATCAAATTTGTGTGGAGAGATAAATCATATCTTTGAAGAGAAACTAAAATATTAGAGATAGCAAAATTATGTAGTACATGAGATACTTTTTTTAAAAAAATGAAGGTAATAGACTTTTGTCTTTGTTTAAACTCCACAATTCTTTCTTGGGATACAGATAGTATTCACTGTCACAAATCCTCTAAAATTGTCTCTGATTATTGCATTGATGGAATGAACAAGTCCATTAAGATTGATCACCACTCCCATGTTGCTATTAGGGTATACAATGTTCTTCTGGTTCTAGACATTTCACTCAGCATCAGTTCATGCAAGTCTTTCCAGGCTTCTCTGAATTCCTATCCCTCTTGGTTTCTAATAGAACAATAGTGTTCCATAACATACAAATATTTGTTCAGCCATTTCCCCAATTGAAGGACATTCACTCGATTTCCAGTTCTTTGCCACCACAAACAAGGCAGCTATGAATATTTTTGAATAAGTGATGTTTTTGCCCTTTCTCATAATCCCTTCAGAGTATAGACCCAGCAGTGGTATTGCTGGATCAAAGTTTATGCACATTTTTATTGCCCTTTGGGTGTAATTCCAAATTGCTCTCCAGAAAGGTTGGATGAGTTCACAGCTCTTTCCCACATCCCTTCCAACATTGAACATTGTCTTTTCTGGTCATATTGGCTAGTCTGATAGGTGTGATGGTACCTCAGAGCTGCTTTAATTTGCACTTCTTTCATTAGTAATGATTTAGAGCAATTTTTCATATGACTATAGGTAGCTTTGTTCCTTATCTGTAAATTGCCTTTTGTGCTGTCTTTTCTATGCTTCATCTGTGGTTTCTCTTTGTGATAACTCCAACCAACTCTCTACCTTCTTTTCTCAAGGCCTCAGTGACTCAGCTACTCAAGTAGCAGAGAGATCTGGAGTTAGGAAGATCTAAGTTCAAATCTGACCTCACACCTATTAGCTATTTGATTATGGGCAAGTCATTTAATAATATCTGACTCAGTTTCCTTAACTATAAAATGAGGACAATAATGCATCTATTTTCCAAGGTTGTTGTGAGGATCAAATAAAATAATATTTGTAAAAGCATTTATCACTGTCAAACATACTAGGCACTTAATAAATCCTTCCATATAGGGGCTTTATAGTCACTTGCATTTTGCTTTGCTTTAAAAAAAATTCTTATGGATGCTAGCTTCTGGACATAGCTATCCTGGATGGGTAGCCAAAACTAAGTGGGAAAAGTTCACATTTCCTTATTCTGATCAAACTGGAAAAACACTGAAGTCACAACCAAGTGTTTTGGGTGACTAAATAGTCATTGAATCACTGACCTCAGTCTTTTGAGGGGTTTTTCTTTTTGTATTAAAATGTTTTAGACATATTTAGAGTAAAGAAAATTGGCCAAGACCAAAAACCAAGACTAACCCTCCAAACTAATTACATGCCAACTAGTTTTGTCAATCATCTAGAGCAAAAGGTGAAACTAGAAGTGGCTTATGAATCACTGACTAAAAGTTAGTGACCTAAAGACTATACTTGTATTATAGATTATACTAAGCCTGGCTTGTGAGACAAATTCATTGTTTTGTTAATTGTGCTGCATAGTTCAAATGTCTTTTAATTTTTAAACTTAGAACTATTCCCCCCCCCCCAGTTAGTAGTAAAGTTATTTCTTAGAGAGTACCTCAAGTCAGAATGACCTGAATTCAAATCCCTTCTTAGACAATTCAAGCTGTATGACTTTGGATGAGTCAATCTCTTTGTGCCTGAGTTTTATCATTTGTTAAAAAAAAAAGGGATTGGACTCAGTTGCCTCTTGGGTTCCTTTCAATTCTGAATCTATGAACATATGATTATTTATTAAGCACCAGATTGGGTACTGAGGAAGATACAAAATGAGGATAAGACAGTATTAGACTTTAGGAGAATACTTTGGAGACAAAGAAGTGTTTAGAAAGATAAGAGGTAAAGCAGGAGGATAAAGGCTCTTTGAAGTTTAAGAAGAGATTATCCAAAAGGAGAAGGTCAGGGTGTCAACTGGAGCAGAAAGCTCAAGAAGGATAAAAACTGAAGGAAAAAAAAAGTCCATTGGATTTGGTGACTTCAGAAAGAGCAGGGAGATAAAAGCAGAAGCTCATTCCAAAGAGAAAATGGATAGTGAGGAAATAAAAGCAGTCTGAATAGATAACTTTTTCAAGAAGGTCAGCTGAAAATGGGAATAAGGGACAGTAGCTTGAGGCTAGAAGAATATAAACTCTGTGAGGGCAAAGACTAAAAAAAATCTTTGTGTCTTCATTTTGGATAGATACCGGAATTTAGTACCAGAATTCAGTAGGTATTTAATAAATGACTGTTGACTTTATTTGAAAGTGTCAAGAAAGGCTCTTGGAAGAAAATATTGAAGCTATGTGGAAGAGAGGGAGAAAGGAAATGAATTCTGAAGGAAGCATGAAGAATGAGAATAGGACCTCTGGAAGTAGGGATGCTTCTTTTTAAAATTTTAAATAATATTTTATTCTTTCCCCCAATTACACATCAAAACAAATTTTAGCATTCATTTTTATAAGATTTTGAGTTCTAGAATTTTTTCCTTATTTCTCTTTCTTCCTTTCCCTCTTTCTAATATGGTAGGCAATTTGATATAGGTTATACATGTGCTACTATGTAAAACAGATTTCCATATTAATCACAATTGTCAAAGGAGAAACAGATTAAAAGGAATTAAATGAATTAAAAATTAAAAAGAATTAAATGAAAAAAGTGTGTTTCAACATGCATTTAGAATCAATCCGTTCTTTATCTGGATATGGAAAGCAATTTCCTTCATGAGAACTTTGTATTTGTCTTAGATCATTGTGTTGTTGAAGAGACCCCAGTCTTTCATAGTTGATAATCACACAGTATTGCTGATACTGTGTACAATATTTTCCTGGTTCTGCTCATTTCAGTTTGCTTCAGTTCATACATTTTTTTCCCTTGTTTCTGAAAACTGCCAGTTCATCATTTCTCATTGTACAATAGTATTTCATTACAGTTATATACTACAGTTTGTTTAGCCATTTCCCCAACTGATGACATCCCTTCAATGTCCAATATTTTGCCACCATGAAAAGGGCTGATAAAAATATTTATGTACTTGTTGGTAGTAAGGATATTTCTAAATATATCATGTTTACAAAATAGTTTGTTTTCATTTAATATGAAATTAGCTGTCAAATAGAGATATAAACTTTATGACATTGTAACTATAGGAAACAGTGCTTAAGTGCCATTTTTATGGACAATTTTTCAATGAAGGTATTTTAGTCCTTTCCTTTATTAACAGAAAACTGGTTACAATCTCAGGCAAATTCAAAAGAGATTGTGCCTTACTGCTGAAAGGGACAAGAGAGCATTTTAACTTGTAAATTTAGGTATATTTAGAAATCTATCTGAAGAAAGAGAAAATTGTATAAGTGCTCTCTTTGTGTGTGTGTGTGTGTGTGTGTGTATTCTATCTGAATTATTCTATAAAGATTCTCTAAATTTTCTCTGTCACTGAATAATTTAAAAAACTTACCATTTTCTTTGACAATGTGTGTCTTTTAGCATCTGTTGAAGTCACTAGACTGTTAAAAACACATTTTGACAAAAGTAAATTTGATCTTGGTTCAATTAAAAAAACTGAAAAAAACAACTATAACTATTTTCTGTTGCCCATGCCTTCAGGTCTCCTTTGTGTGCTGATTTCCTTTACAAAATGATATAGCTGGATTCTAGTTTCATCCAGCCATGGAATTTAATATTGTTATTTCAGTATAACATTACAATGATAAATATTTTATGGAATTGTAGCAGTCAAATATGTATATAAAGTATCTGTATAATTCCTTACTAAAGCCATTATTTTAGTGGCTTTTCAGAGTATAATTTTATCACAAGGGATATATTTCTGTTGTACAGTGCTACAGCAATAATTTCTGTGCCATAGCAAGTATTATGTTTCTCTATCATCAGTGGCAACTTTCTATTAGTAAGGGATCAGTGGAACTGCTTTTCAACAATTCAAGCAGTCATACATAATGAAAACTGATAGGGGGGAGGGGTTAAGGGAGCATTGTTGCCTAGATTGCTAGGAATTGATTCCATTCACAATTCCCTCAATTTGTATTTTAGTGCCCACAGCAGGACAGCTTTGGAACTACGGTTTCATTGATGGCAACTGCTCATGCCAGTAAAATTTCTGCACATCTGCTAGCAAAGCCGGAACTTGCTGAACGATGCCAGTGCATTCCTAACAAGGTAGGAGAGCTTCAGCCCAGGATAGGGTGAATCAGGCCCCTCAAATGTGGCCGCAGGTACCCAGGTTAAGCCTGAACACACTGAAGACTGGAACTAATGTCTCAAGCTACTCAGGTTGCTTGTTAGAGTTTCTCCTGATTAATTCTGGGTCCACCTAGCCTGAAAACTTGGCTCTAAATTAGAGGAACCCTCTGTTCCCCTTACCTGGGAAGCTATTACATTTGTTTGAAAGTGGGAAGGAATAGAATTTTAGAATGGGGGGAAAACCCTTATTTTTACAGATGGGAATCAGGGGACCAAGGAGGATAAACAAGTTTCCTAAGGTCACATACTTTCATCATTGGCAGAGAAAAGATTAAATCTCCTGGCTACCAGTTTTTTTCTACTATATTACCCCATCTCTTAAAACTTTGGAGAGAAGGACCCAGCTGCCCTTTCTCCTCTCTAAACTCAATTACCAATTCTAGGTTAAATTAGAGAAAAAAAACAACAATCAAGAAACAAATGAAAGCTGCTGAATTGCAGTAGCTTGAAAAGCAAGATCTGGGAAAATCAGATACTTCAAATTAGAAAGTACCTTCTTTACAGATGAGGAAATTGAGGCTCAGGGAGATTTTGTGATTTGCACTTAGAAATTCCCCCTATTCTATTTCTCCCCTTCTTCCCTTCTTCCATTACTATCCTTTTTCAAGACCATTACTCTAGGACAAGGTTATCTTCTCTATGGTAAAGGGTCAAAGAAAGGATGTCTATTTTCCTTTTCGCTGTCTCATTATTATAGATTAGTTGTGAGATAAGTTTCTGTACTTAACTAAATCCTAATGCTTTCCAGGACTTAATCAGATGCTCTTGAGACATTAACTTCATACTCTTTGAGTAACCTCATAGTCTGTTGGATTTTAATTCCACTATACAGATGGCTTTGGCTGTTTTGAAAATGTCTTATCTTTATGTTTGGATGTATCTCTAGTTATAATTTATGAAGCCTTATGTTGTGGGTATATGTAGATGATCCTGTATGTTAGAGGTTCTTTTAATCTTTTTTGTGTGATAGATCCTGTTAGCAATCTGTGAAGTCATAATAATGTTTTTATATATATATATATATATAGTTAAATATATTTGATTCTAAAAGAAACCAATTATATTGAAATATAATTATTGAATTATTAAAATACCAGTTCATAGACCAATTAAGAATCCCTACCATGGGTCTTTCACTCACTAAGTCAGGAACAAGATATGATACATTTATTTTTTATTCAGTGGGTATTAGAGGTTGAGAATTATGTTTTTTGCTGGCAAAATATAGTGGAAGAAATTTAATCCTTCAGTATGCTTTTTCATAATTGGTTATATGCTCCAAGTTAAAGAATGGTATTCATGATATTACAGCAATGGTTTTCATTATATTCATTCTCAACCAGCAAATACAGGCAACCTTGGTTGTCTAAGTGGAAAAGAGCACAGATCAATGAAATACTCATAAAACCCAAGAATTTTAGTGCAGACATTAGTTTCAGCTTCCTCCCCCATCGCAGTTTACAAGGCCAATTTGAGATTCACCTCCTCTCTGTTCCCTGGATTTCTTTTTGTAAAAAAGAAGCTGAGAAATGGCTAAGAGCCTGAAAGGAGGAGCAGGGGAATAGATCATCCATATATTAGGTATCCAGCCCTTGAGCTATTAAGAGTTGACTATAGGAAAGTAGACTCATGCCTTAGACAGGATTTAATGATGACCAGAAGCTATGCTACTTTACTTCACCATTGTCGGCCGAATATTTATGAGCAAGAGGATTTTATATCAATATGTTAACTTATGGGGAAGTAACTTGGAAATTTATTTTTATGCAGGGAGAAGCAGGATTGCCTGGAGCTGCTGGTTTGCCTGGTCCTAAGGGAGATAAAGGGGAGCAGGTAAGATAACCAATCTAATGTCTCTTTGTTAGGGAAAATGTTTAGTGTGAATAAAAAAATTATACATATGCTTCTGTGCAATTTTGCTCTGGCCTTTCCTAGCTTGGCATACACATTGAAGATGTGGGGCAAAACATGCATTTAATGAACAACATAAAAATGCTAATAGCTGAAATCTGCAAGAACCCAGGAGGCTTGAAGCAGTAGTTTTTAATTGCCATGTTGAATTCATAGAGAAACTGGCAACCATTGGGGCTTATGCCTTTGTAGTTTAAACTGGGCAAAATTGTGAATTAGGCAAAACTTATTTTTATTTCTCTTCCTCCAGTCCTTCTTTTCCTTTTCCTTCTTTTTCTTCCTCTTCTTTTTCCCCTTCCTCTTTTTTCTTCTTCTTCCTTCTCCTCCTTGCCTTTTCTTCCCCATCCTTCTTTTCTTCCTTCTCTTCCTCCTCTCCTTCTTCCTCCTCTTCTTACTTTTCCTTTTCTTTCTTCTCCTGTTCCTCCTCTTTGTTTCTCTGTCACTGCCTGTCACTGTATTTATTTATTAACTCCCTTGTTATACTCTTCCTCCAGTTCTTTTTTTCCTTTTCCTTCTTTTCTTAGTCTGTTTCTTCTTCCTCATCTTCCTTTTCTGTTTCTTCTTCTTACTCCCCCCTTCTTACTTTTCCTCTCTTCTCTCTTCCTGTTCTTTGTTTCTCTATCACTACTGATCTCTGTATCTGTTTATCTTCTTCCTTATTATATACTTTTTTCTCCAGCCCCTTTTTACCCAAATCCCAGTTCCAGGATGGCCCTGTCATGGTATCACACTCTAGACCAGAAACCTTAATCTGTTTTGAGGCATGGCATTCTGGTAAGACCTGTGGACTCCTTTCCAGAAAAAAGATTTTGAAATATATAAAATAAAATATATAGGATTACAAAAAAGTCAGTTATATTAAATATGCTTATGCCATTAACATTAAATTGTTAAAAAGAATTCATGAACCCCTGAATTATGTTCATGGTTAGAAATCCCTGCTCTGGACCTTCTTCCTTCTACTCTGCCACTCATCATTCCAATCAAACTTTACTCATTTGATATTAATTTCTTTCAAAGCCTGGCTCTCTGAAGACTAATAAAGATAACCAATTTGTACTACAGCAGGAACTAAACAGCATTTAATATATTTGGCCTCTCAGGTAATAGAGTTGCATGTTAACAGGGTATTTCGGTGCCCTAATCTTAAGAAATCAATAACTTTGGAATTATAGACAATGTGACAAGTTAGTAACTTAGTGGGGCATTCACTGGCAATCCTCAAGTCAAATCATGGGGTTGCTTGTGTAGTAAAATATAATGCTAATGGTTATACAATTCAACCGACTATAATTATAAACAATATTTGAATAGTGCTTCATGATTTAAAAAGCCTTTTCACATGTATTATCTCATTAAATTAGTTTCTTAAAATAATTCTGTGAAGTGGTTAGAATATTCTCTCCATTTTGCAGATAACAAAACAGTTCAAGAGTTAAATGATTTGTTTAAGATCGCTGCAAAGCTATAAAAGTGGGATTTGAAATACAACTTTAGAGCTCTTTCCACAATATCAAACACTTTTTATTGAAAAGTAACTAATATATGGAATCATGATTTTTAAGATGAGGTTTAGATTTGGTTTTTAGATACCAATTAATTAGGAGAAAACTTTTATTCACAAATATAGATTCCCTTCCAAAATTTCTTTCAAAGTTCTTCCCATATTACCTTTTGTATAATTATCTACTCTGTACCAGACACTGCAAGTCATTGAAGAGACAAATATAGTAATTAAAACAATCCTTACCTTCAAGAAGTTTACAAAAAATTCCCCTCCTTACCAAGATATATCATTTTATCTGGCTCTCCCCCAATATCAAGAGATTTGTTACAGAATGGAACACATTGGAAAAATACTAATCAAGGAGATCACTGATACAAATAATCCTCAATAAGACATTAAAAGATAACTTACCTTTGGGTTTATCTTGCATGATAAGATTTCTTCATTCATTTTCACAACTTTTATATTTTACAAATGACATTTTACTTGTATTAATAATTACATTTTCATTTTTCTACATATATAACAACAAAAATATCCCTAAAGCATGCTGGGAAAAGTATGAAAGCAGAATAAGATAAAAAAATTAGCTTCAGATTATTCATAAACTGAAAAAGTTATAAACTTTTTAATAATATGTATACTAGCATTTTTCTGATTTTATCTTTTGTTTTTACATCCCCTTCATTTCTAATTATATCTTATCCATGTTTTCTATTCGCAAGACATCCCTTATAATAAAGAATTTTTTAAAAGAAAAGGTCTTTCCTTAAAATTAATCAAAACTGATGTCTGACAGCATTTGTAATATTCCACATTCATGGTCCTCAACCTCTGAAAAGAAAAGGAGATGAAATTTTCCCATCTCTTCTTTTAGACCAAGAATGTTCATTCTAATTGCTATTCAGCATAAACCATGGTTTAAAAAGTTATAATCATGAGTTGAAAAAAAAAGGGGAGAAACATTAACATTTCATGGAACTAATTAGACTATGGCAAGCAAAAATGACCTCAGAATTGGAGTGCCAACTAACTTTTCTCTGAGTTAAAGGCAAAAATTGAGCTGACATCAGTCTTTGATTATCAAGTTTTTTCCTAATGTCAGTTATCTTTCTTTCCTTTCTCTCTGTGTCCTAACTTTAATGTGTCATAGAAGGAAAGGTGCCATCTTTTGTGTTCCATACTAGCATAAATTTTACAGTTACAACAGTTACAACAATGATGACTATGCAATATGAAGATCAAAATATGCTCACACAAAGTGAAATGTATTGAAGGATCTGGTCTGTGATTTTATTGCTACAGGGAATCCTTAGTGAGGAAACCCAACCAATATCTGTCTAATCAGTCTAGATCCCCCTATATTTCTCCTATAGATTACTAGTATGGGAAAGGATATTTTATCCTGTATAAATGTTATTTAATTTTTTCAAGATAAGTGACAATAGATCAATCAATCCACAAACATTTATTAAGTGTTGACTGTATGCTAATTATATGAATGACATCATGGTGAAAGGGATAGAAGCAGGACTTAGATTAAGTCAAGAAAACTCAACTCTGTCATATACTGATTATATTACCCTTGGCAAGTTATTAAATCTTAAACAACACTGCAAGATAATAAACCACTGAGCAGATAATGTTCTTAATACCCCAAGTTTCTAATCTCCATTAATCATCTTGTATGTACCTAGATATATACATCTTGTCTCTCCCTCAATCAAGTATAAGCTCCTTGAGGGTAAGAGATGCTTCACTTTTATCTTTTTTTAATTTAATTTTTTAATTCTCATTTTGTACAAATTTTTTTACATTAATAAAATATTCTTGTTTAAGAGTAAACAAAATACCCCCCCCCCATGAATATAGACTTGTTGGAGCAATAAAGTATAGGGGAGAGAAAAAAATTAAAATTAACAAAAATAATAGTAATAATTGTAGGTATGGCCAGGTGGCGCAATGGACGAAGCACCAGCCCTGGAGCCACGAGCACCTGAGCCCACATCCAGCCCCGTAGACCCAACAATCACCCAGCCTTGTGACATGCAAGCCACCCAATCGCAACTGCCCTGCAAAAACCAAAAAGAAGGGAAAAAAAGACCCAAAATAAAATAAAATAGTAATAATAGTAGGGGTGGCTGGGTGGCAGACAGAGCATTGGCCCTTGAGCCAGGAGCACCTGGGTCCAAATCCGGCCCCAGACACCCAAAGATCACCCTGCTATGTGGCCCCAGGCAGGCCACCCAGCCCCATTTGCCCTGCACCCTCCCCCAAATAATAATAATAATAATAATACTAAAAAATGTGCATCAGTCTTTGTTCCAACACCAACAACTCTGTCATGGGTGCATTGCATTCTTTATGGTAAGTCCATCGCAAAAGTTACTTCCATATTTTTCCACCCTTGCCATTGCTGATCGCAACTCCCTCCTTTCTTATTTCCCCACTACCATGTACTGTATTATCTCTCTCCTTTCACTCTGACTCTGTTGTAGGGTCGCTGAGTGGCGCAGCAGACAGATCCCTGGTCCTGGGGCCAAGAAGCCCTGAGCCCCCATACCACCCCTTAGGCCCAGAATCCATCTGGGCCTATGGTCCTGGGCAGGCCTTCCAATCCCAGCCCCTTGCAAGAAGTAAAAAAGAAAATGTGTTATATCTGGCCACTCTCCCCCCATGGTCCATCCTCTCCTCCTTTATTCACATCCGCACCCCTTCCCCCTGCTCCCCCCTCCTTCTTACTCCAGATGCCTATACCCCATTGAGTATATATGCTGTTTCTTCTCCTAGCCATCTCTGATGAAAGCTAAGGTTCCCTCATTCCCCCTTGCCTCCCCCACCCAGATCATTGCAATAGCTCATTGTAATAAAAAAAGATCTTATTACATGAAATATCTTGGCCTATTCCCCCTCTCCTTTTTCTTTCTCCCATTACATTTCCCTTTTTTCTATTGACTCCATTTTTACACCATATTTTATCTTCGAATTCAACTTTCTCCTGTGCTTCAACTATAAAAGCTCCCTCTACCTGCTCTATTAACTGAGAAGGTTCATATGAGTATTATCAGTGTCATTTTTCTATGCAGGAATACATGCAGTTCATCCTCATTAAGTCCCTCATATTTTCCCCCTCTCCTCCAATCTCCATGCTTCACCTGAGTCCTGTATCTGAAGATCAAACCTTCTGTTCAGTTCTGGCCATTCCAAAAGGAACATTTGAAATTCCCCTGGTTCATTGAAAGTCCATCTTTTTCCCTGGAAGAGGACATTCAGCCTTGCTGGATAGTTGATTCTTGGCTGCATTCTAAGTTCTTATGCCTTCCGGCATATTATATTCCAAGCCCTACCAGCTTCCAATGTAGTTGCTGCTAAGTCCTGTGTGATCCTGACTGCAGCCCCACGATATTTGAATTGTGTCCTTCTGGTTGCTTGTAATATTTTCTCTTTGACTTGAGAGTTCTGGAACCTGGCTATAATATTCCTAGGGGTTGGTTTTTTTGGGATCTCTTTCTCGGGGGATCGGTGGATTCTCTCCATTTCTATTTTGCCCTCTGCTTCTAGAATATCAGGGCAATTTTCCTGTCAGAATTCTTTGAAAATGATGTCAAGGCTCTTTTCCTGATCATGACTTTCAGGTATTCCAATAATTTTTAAGTTATCTTTCCTAAGTCTGTTTTCCATATCAGTTGCTTTTTCAATGAGATATTTCACATTTTCTTCTAATTTTTCTTTTTTTTTTTTTTTGGTTTTGAAGTATTGATTCCTGATTTCTGGCAAATTCATCAATCTCCCTGAATTCTATTCTTTGTCTGAAGGATTTGTTCTCCTCAGAGAGTATTCTTATCTCTTTTTCCATCTGGCCAATTTTGCTTTTTAAGGCATTCTTCTCCTCAATAACTTTTATGAGCTGTTTTATCCATTTGACCTAAGCTGGTTTTTAGCATGCTATTTTCTTCAGCATTTTTTTGGATTTCCTTGACTAAGCTGCTGACTTCATTTTCATGTTTTTCTTGCATCTCTCTCCTTTCTTTTCCCAGTTTTTCTTCCAACTCCCTCATTTGATTTCCAAAGTCTTTTTTGAAATCTGTCATAGCCTGAACCCAATTTCTGTTTTTCTTGGAGTCTTTAGATGCAGAAGCTTGTGCTTCCTCATCTTCAGACTGAGTATTTTGATCCTTCTGGGGCTCATGCGCAAAATATTTCTCAATGGTCTTCCTCTTGTTTCTCTGCTTGCTCATTTTCCCAGCCTGGGCCTGGTTTGGGGGTTCTTCCTGAGCTTTTGGGACACTCCCACAAGGGTCTCAGTGTGTGAGGTTCTGTCCTCCCTCCTGGTCTGTGAATGACCATAAGTGCCCCCCTCTGCCACGGGGCTGAGGTGGGGGGCCCTGCTGTTCTATGGGGCGGGCTAGACTGAGATCAGGATCTGAATATGGTCAGAGCCCCAAAGTCCTGTTCCAGGGGCAGAGGACAGAGCTCTGCAGTCTCTCTTCACTCCCCTCCCTCTGCTCAATCTTCACTTTTATCTTGGTATCCTTTACTTATAGTACATTGTTTGGAACATAATCCAAACTTAAATGCTTGTTGACTGACTTTAGACTGATATTGGTTGGGTTTCCAGTAGCAATAAAATCACAGACATGATCTAAAAAATAATATACCAAGAATCACTTCCATTGATTTCTAATCCACAAACGACTTGATTCTAGTAAAAGTTATCAAAAATTCTGACTTGGATCCAAGGAGCTCTAGAGCTGGAGTCCAAAGAACAGGATTCTGGACCCAGTTCTTGCACATACTAATTGTGTACTATTGGCATATCATTTGACCTGACATTTAATATTCTGTCTTACATGTAAAATGAGAAAAAAATATTTTTGCCACTTACCTCATAGGGTAGTTGTGAGGAATGTACCTTATAAATGTATGTAAATATTAGTAATATTTATTTATTTTGTTTATTGTTATAAATATACAAGTTGTCTCTCTCTGGAATATGAACTCTTAGAGGACAGGAACTGTTGCCTTTCTTTTGCTTTTATATCTCCAGGATCTAGCTAAGTGCTTAGTGCATAGTAGAAATTATTAAATTCTTGATTATTTTTAAAAATAAAGAACATATCAATAATTAGATATTTTACTCAATGAAATTGAGTAATGCTGAATAACTAGGGGATCATATGATAATTTATAGGCCTTTTCATGGAAAAGACCATTATAGCATCTGAATATTTTATATTAGAAACATACCTTGGACATAGACTTTTCAAAAGAATGAGTATTAGAATACAAGATATTTCCTTTCTTGAGTAATGATTCATGTGACATAAAGGATCGAGTTACTGAATTTGGGGTCAGAAAGATATCTTTAAGCATGGAAAAGATTTTTTCTGAGTCTCAAGTTCTTCATCTGCAAATAAAGATAACAATACCTGTAGGGATTATCTTCCAGAATTGTTGTGAGGCTCATCTGAAAGAATGTGTGTAATATGTTTGTAAACTTTAAAGTGACAACAAGCAAAACTCATTATTATTATTCAGGGAATTTAAATAACATTAATATTAGCTATGATTAATTAGTGATCACTTAGGATCAGTGTGAGGTTTTGGGGTTTTTTCCCACTTATTCTTCTATACATTTTGGATTACTACTCTTAGATGGCAAGTGATATTTTGGGGACCTACTAATCTGGAGTAAGATAATAAATGTTCAAGCCTTTTTCAGAATGATATAAATTTCCCTTTCTTTTTTTTCCACTTGCAACATAATGCCTGAAGACCTTCTGTCCTGACAGTCCTTGTGTAAGTTGGCATCTACATAAACAGCTGTTTTATATTTCTATTTAAGCATTTTTCAACTTAATTTTATAACCTTTTATAATTATGAGAAATATCCAGAATAATAAGAGAATAAAATTTTTGGCATCTACTTGCTTATGTTTTGAGAAATTGAGGAATTTTAGCTCCTTCTGGGCACCATTTTACCAAGGGATTTTGCCAAAAAGTATGAGAGAAACAATTTTCAATATCAGTTCCAGAAACAACTCAATTATATTATCAAGTCCTAACTGTGGATGATTTAGTGTCACTTTAAAAAAAATTATCACACTATTGTTGTTTTTCATTTTTAAAAAGATTTTCTTATTTCTATTACTTCTTGTATTACTTCTATTAGAACTGCATTATTTTTAACTTTAGGTTGTGAGTGATATTTCAGTGTATCTGTGATGTCAAGGATCTGGGAATCCCCTCTGTTGGTACATATGAAAATGTATCTGTGTTTTCTCATCTGGTATGATTCTTATCCATGTTCTACCATTAATCTTTCCTAGCAGATCTATCCATTGTGCTAGGAATATTTCTTACAAAGGTCTTCCCCATTTCATGAGTTCCATTGCAATACTGACTCTATCATCCTTTAGTTACATTACCAGCTCAGTTCATTTTCTAGGCACATGGATTTTATGATGTCTTCTATACCACTTGCCATTCATTGATATGCTATATAATATGCCTATGATTCAAGTGTATATTTCTATTACCTTTTTGTGAATGAATGTGTCAAAAATGTTTAAACTAAAGTCGCTATCTTTGGGACACATGTTCATTGTTTGTTCTTTTTCTTCCATTCTATATCATTTCATTAATTTGGTCTACTTATTTATTCATAAATCTTAATAACCTCTCAAGGAAGAAGTTTGAATACTTGAATTTGAACATAGAGTTGCAATTGATGTTCTATGTCAGTGACCTTTTGTCATTACCATCTTAGGAATACCTTCTCTGTCAGAATTTACCCTGATATGATTTGCAATAATAATTAATACTTTTCCTTATTCAAACTTGGTTATTATAATTTTTCTTAATCTATTCATTTCATTTGCTTAGCAATTGTAGTTGGCAACCAAATTACTTAGCAACAAAATTATTTTCTCATATCTAAAGAACTGTAATATTACCCTGTCCCATTCGTAGTTAGAATGTTTCACTGATTTTTGTAAAAGAGCAGTTAATTTTTATAGTTTTAAAACTTTAGGTTTTGGGAGAATGTGTTCTATTATTGTGGTAATTTTATAGAAATTATTTTTTTTACATCTTTCGCCTCCATTTCTTCAATTTATAGTTACATGCTTCTCTTAAGAACTCTTTTTATGGTTGGAGCTGGAATTGGGAGGATGATGTTGAATGGTTATATTTCCCTCATCTTCCAAAAAAAGCTAGAAAATAACAAATTATTGTCATTGGGAACCTTTTATCATACATTTAAGGATTTGAAAGGGTCAGTTTGAATCAAGTTCAAACTAGACTTTAAACTAATAGATCTGTTGAAGTTTCATATTATCTTTGGCAAAAATATTTACTAAGCTTTAAAATTTTTCAATTTTAGGGTACAGCTGGTATCAAAGGAGAATATGGGGCTCCTGGAATTCCTGGGGAAAAGGTAGGAGGTTATTTTGGTGTGTGAATAGACATAAAATCATAATAAAGTATGATGCAGTTGGGTAAAAAATCGCAAAAACAAATTAAAAAAACAATCATACTCAAGTAGGAGTCAGGAGACCTGATTTCAAGTTCTAGTTCTGCTTCTAATTAGTTATGACCTTGGGTAAATTGCTTAATATCTTGGATGACATTTCATCTTCTATAAAATGATAGGGTTGGAATAGATGATCTTAAATTTTTAAAAATCCAGGTTTTAAATGGAAAGTCTTCTGGCAATTTTGTAAAGGACATAAAGAACCTAAACAAAGGTTAGCCATAGCACAGTGCTTTGCCCATAGTAAATGAATGATCAAATGTTCCATCTGTCTATAGCTATATCTATCCTCTTCTAGTGTTATATTAAGGTCCTTATAAAGTCTTGCTATTGCCTTGTGAAGCAAATTGACATGTTTATTTTGAATGAACCTAACCTTTAAATTCTAGTGGGCTAATAAGTTTTAATATTAGAAAAATTATTAATGAACTTTGAGTAGAATAATATAAAATCATATAGAATATTAGAAGTGGTATCTTAGTTTAAACCAAGCCTCATTTCTCTGTGCTTACAACTGTATGTGAGTTCAATCTGAAAAGGAATTAAATATGCTACTAACATAACATGGGAAACAGAAAAAAAATTGTAAAAATTGAACATCCTTGAGGAAGTTATACATATTTGGCCGAGTTTGTAAGTTAAAATTTCTGAAAGTGAGATAATCAATGACTTGTTCTAAGATATGGGAAGGAAAGAAACTAGAATTTATTAAGTTACTACTATTTGCCAGGCCCTGTGTTAATTTGTTGAGGGTCCTACAACTAGTAAATATGTGAGACCTCTTTGAACACAGGTTTTCATGACTCTAGACCCAGAACTTGATCTAATAAACCTCTAACTGCCTTTATATTTGGGGATGCAAAAATTTTAAAATTAATTATCCGTGCTTCTCAAGGAGTTTGCATTCTATTGGAGATGTACATCTACATGGAGGCTATGTTCATATTTAATTATTTGGAATAACTTCGAATAATATAAAGTTGTTGGTGGGGGAAATCTGGGGTAGAAAGGGCTTTCTGTTGGATGTAGTTCTTAAACTGTATCTTTAGAAAAGTGAGGGATTCTATGAGGTAAATGTAAAGAAGGAATGAATTCCAGGATGGTCACTGGGAAGGCATAGAGAACTTGGAATGTATTTGTAGGGAATGGAGAAAAGATTATTTTGGTTAGACCATAAAGTGGAAAAAAAGGGGAATAAGCTAAAATGAGGCTGGAAATAGAGTTTAGCCAAAAAGGAGATTTATATTTGATCTTGGTGACAATATGGATAGAGTGAAGTTTATGCGATAGGAGACTGACATGATCAAATCAACACTTAAGGAAAATCACTTAAGACAATTGAATGGAGGATATATTAAAGAACGGAAAGCTTTGAGGCTGAGAGACCAATTTGGAAGCCATGTAATAATAATAAGGTAAAAGGTGATGAAGACCTAGACTAAAGTGGTGACCATGAGAATAAAGGGGTGTCAGATTGGAGAGATTTCATATAGGTAGAACTATAAGATTTGGCGTCTAATTGGATGTGTGGTTTAAGGAAGAGGGAGGAGTTGAGAATAATTATGAAGTTAAGAACTGGAGCAGACTAGATGAATGTGATGTCCTCAACAAAAATAGGAAAGTTCACTAAAGAGGAAGGTTGTAGGGAAAAGAAAATGAATTATGCTTTGAACATATTCATTTTGCTGGTCTATAGACATCAGTTTGAAATGAAGCATAGAAGAGAGACCGGATGTATAAAGCTGTGAGTCATTTACATAGTCACAATAATTAAAGTCAAGGGAGATAATCAGGTCACAGGGAAAGTAAAAAGAGAAGGTCCAGAAGAGAGCTTTGGGGCTCCTCTAGAAGATGTGATACAGATGGTGAGGCAGCAAAAAGAGACTAGAAATGAAGAGTCAGATAGTGAGGAGATGAACCAAGGAGAGCTGAGTGATGAAAACTCAGAGAGGACAGATATATGAAAGGAAACTATGTAGAAACAATGTATATCAACTAATTTGTATATCTTAAAGTTCTATATAAATGTCAGTGATCAGTAGTAATAATATTAATGCTGATGTGGAAAAATTTGCTAATATAATAATATCAATTTGAAGAGATAATATTGTAGGAGCTTAATTTTAATAAATAAATTTTCTATGTAAAAGAATTGTCTAATACATGAGTATGCAGAATCCCAATGGAAAACCTAAGTGATTTAAGTTAATTAATTCAGAATGAATTACCATCTTCTGATGATACATATTAATTTATACATATTCTTGTGGTAAAATAGGATTACGTATTCATTTAAATATTTGTATTCAGGTAAGCCTTGATTTACCTATACTCTATACCAAAAATTCTCCACTACCTAATCCATAGGAACTTCCTCTATTTTACTTTTCCTTGAGATTTACCTAGGGTAGAGTCCTAAATAGGATAGGACAGCATATGAATCTGTTGTCTCTGGTCTAAATGGAAAATTTCTTTAATGACAAAAAGAAATATGTGGTTAATTTAGATGAAAAGGGTTTTTGGAGATTTGGCTCTTGCTGTAGTCAATTCCAACTCTAGTGTTTTCTTTATGGGAAATTGCTCTATTTAAATAGTGGTTGAAAGACACCCCTTCTACCCCCATACCCCTCCCCCCATTCCCATCCCTGCCCAATTGCTCTGAAGAGTTTTCCTTTTTACACAGGGAGGAAGGATTTCTCATGCTCTGTATGTGCCATAAAAATGACAAATGGTTGATTTCAAAGAAAACTGAGAAGACTTTTATGGATGATGTAGAGTGAAGTGAGCAGAACTGGGAGAGCAACATATATATATATATATATATATATATATATATTATATACAGTAATAATAATAATATGGAGAAAAATAACTTGAAAAGACTTTAGGAATATGATTAGCTCAGTGCTAAGCCATAACTAAAATGAACATGAAACATGCCATCTATTTCCTGGGAAATAATAAATTTAAAATGCAGGAAAACATACAATTTTAGTTCAGGACTAATAAGGAAAATTTCTTTTTTGGTACTAAATGGATATATTAACAAGAGACTAAAATGTTTATTTCTGAAAATATTAATTTGCTCATTGTGGTAGCAGGAATAAATTAATAAGCATATATTCAACAAATTTAAAAAATAATAAAAATGGAATTAAACAATATAGATCCAGGTGTAGTATGAAATGACCCTTCCCTTGTTATTGCTCACCAAATCTCACTCTTTATTGGCTCTGGAGTTTAGGGTCCCAAAAGTGGTGTTGAAAAGAGGAGGGAAGCAAAAAAGGGGAAAGGGAAAGAGACTCAATAAGAAGGGAAAAAACTCATAAAATAGAGTCTATTGCTGAAGTAGTATATCAGATAGTATTAAAGTTCCTTAAAGAAAGGGAATATTTTTGTTCTGTCTTTGTATTCCTAGGATTGCAAACTTGTAGTAGATAACTTGGGACAGTGTATTTTATTTATTATGATCTCTAGTTCTAACATTCAATGATTTCTCTATGTTCTTCACTGATCATATTGGAAGTAACAAATATTAATTATATGCCAGCTTTGAAAGAAAGATAAAAGGCAGTCCATGTTCTCAAAGAACTCACAGTTTAATGTTAGGTTAAGGAAGTTTGTCCTATCTTTTGTAATTAATTAAGCCTTACTTCAGTCTCTTCAAAATGAGAAACAATGGATAATATGGAAGAGGGTATTAATGTTAGCATGCCTGAACCCAGGACAGAAAAATCTATAGACCAATGGTTCTCAAAGAGAATGTCAGAACACATTTGTATATTCTGAATCTGGGGTGCCCTATATTGAATGGAACTTAATCTTTTAAACTCATGTGACAGTCTCCTGAGTCGCTCAGACTGCACAGTATGCAAAAAAATGTTGAGAACCACAGTTATATATAAAACCCCAAGGACTGAAACAACCTCTGTCTGACTCAGGGGCTATCTATAGGCAAAAGATTAAATCAGAAAGAAATAGAACTTCTGGATTGGTGTTTGTAAGAATGGCCATTATCCTGCTGTTCCAGATTCCCTTGAAAGGAAGGGAATCAAAACTATGTCACACATAGAGATGTTTAGCCTGGAGAACAGGGAAGTGAGAGGACTGAAGATAATGCCAATTGAGGATCTCAGGGGAAAAAAAAAACGTAAAACACTGAGCCTTAGAAAGAGAAAGTTATTATTAGATGTCTTTGAATATTGACAGTGTGTGAACTAGTGCTATTTTCCAGGTTCTTAGGATTTTTCTTCAAATGGAAGAGATTGATCAAATTCTTCTCTCCTTTTCCTTTCTATATTTAGTGACAACACGTCTCTCTAAATGAGTGATTTTGTGGTATATTTATATCAGCATCTATGCTTAGAAAGAAAAAAAGCATGCTGACATATAAAACAGTTACATATTCAAATGAGATATTGTGAAGGATATTTTTTGTAACTGATTGAGGCCTCAGGAGAATTTGAGATAAGGGATGCTTCAGGTTTTGGAGTTTGTTCCTAGAGATGGGCATCTGCTATCTGTCATCTCAATTTGTTACATGTGTATTGATTGTGTGTTAAGGTCAGGAGGGAGTGCAGAAACAATGATGTCTTCTCAGTTTTTCCTTTCTATCCAGAAGGTCCCATTTTTCATATATGTCAGTGATGTTTCACCTTTTTTCCTGACTTCTAGGGGAGCTAGGTCAGTAATTCAAGGGGAAACTAAAGAATTATCTGTTACATTCACTCCTATATCTCCAGAATGTTTTGGAAACTTTGAGAACTGAAACTTGTTTAGGGAGCAAAAGAGGGAGAAAAATAAAAGAAGAAAGCATTAGTATCCCATGACTGATTTTGTATATCTGTTCTATTAGAGATATTGACCTACTGTCATGATGACCTTAGCTTGACTCTGAATTATTAACCTACAAATCATCAGTGCCCTAGAACTTATACTTTCACATATGTGGACATTAGTTCATGAGGGCTTTTATGGAAAAACAAAGAGTAAAATTGTCAATAAATTTGTATCTGGACTGAATTTCTGACTTAACTCTTACTCCCCTTGAACTAACTTCCAAACTCCAAAGTGTGTTTGCTATACATGCACTACTTAGGTTAACATTCACCCAGATCCTTTTGCTTAATACTTCATTTTTTTGGTATCATATCTATTAGGTGGATTAGTAGGCAATAATGGGGGCAGTGAGAAGAGGGGCTCAAGTTCTGGGGTGGAAATTGCAGAAAGAAATTGGGAAAAGAAATTGCCCCCACCAAAAAAAATTAGACTTGTCTAAAAGTGCAATTGACTACTTTGGCCAACAGTGAATTCTCTGTGGTTCCCCATGTAAACCCCACTTGTTAGGTATGGAGGATAAACACACACACACACACACACACACACACACACACATATATATATATATATATTCTGAAACAGTCACTACTGCTTCTCTTCCTCCTACCATTACTACATAATTTTTATATATTGCTTCAAGCTTGACAAAATGTTACATATTTTATCTCTTTTGATGCTCCCAACAATCCTATGAAATATATTCTACTATTATCCCCAATTTATAGATGAGAAACCTGAGGTTAAGAGGCTTGTTCAAGAGTTCACTATTAGTATGATCTTGAAGCAAGATTCAAACTTGGGTCTGACTCTGTCTAGTGTCCTCTCCACTACATCAAGTTGTCTAGATGCCCTCTAAATTCTTTTTCCTATTCTTAGATCCCTTGGGAGAATCATAAGGAGGGCACAGATAAGCTGGAGAGTATCCAGAGGAAGGTGATCAGGATGAGGAAATACTTCAAATTATGCTGCCATATGAATGTTAATCTAGTCAAAATAATAAATATGTATTAAGTATTTACTATTTGTCTGTGGCCATGAATGCAAATAGAAATAAAAAGAAAGACAGACTGTCCCTATCTTCTTAAGTTCTAATTAGGGAAGATAATACATAAAGAGTAGCTATAGGGGCGGCTAGGTGGCGTAGTGGATAAAGCAATGGCCTTGGAGTCAGGAGTACCTGGGTTCAAATCCTGTCTCAGACACTTAATAATTACCTAGCTGTGTGGCCTTGGGCAAGCCACTTAATCCCATTTGCCTTGCAAAAACCTAAAAAAAAAAAAGAGTAGCTATAAAGCAGGGGGAGGGAGGAGCCTGAAGAAGAATGGAGTGAGCACAGTTGAATTGAATTGTGCCCTTTCTTAAAATGGAAGTTCAAGAAGGAACTGGCCAAACAGAAGAAGGAGATGCAAGAATGGAACTTCAGTAGTGAAAAGGCTGTTAGGTCATGGTGGTGAATGCATTTTCTAGGGTGAGGTACTTGCTGAGGATTTCAAGCTGTGGACTCCTCAATCCTGTATGTCCTAGAGAGGTTTATTTTGGTTAATTCCATCTGAGATATTTATGGAACTGTGAATGCTTAGCCTGAAGAAGAGAAAATTTGATGGAGATTTGAGGGCTGTCTTCATTTTTTTGAAGAATTGTCATTTGGAGATATTGTTAGGTTTGTTCTTAGCCTCAGAAGAAAATGGGGATGACAAGAAAGGCAGATTTAGAGTTGATGCAAGGAAAAACTTGCTAACATTTAGAGATTTAAAAAAAATAAAAAGGACAGAATTGAAGATATTGAATCTTTTTCACCAGAGATCTTCATGGTAAGATTACATGACTATTAAACAATGACAGTGGGAACCTTCGCACTTCCAAGATACTAGGAATAACTTGTATGATACTGAGCTGTAAAGATTTGGGCATAAACTATGAGATGAGGAATATATAAACCTGGAGAGTGGGAGCTGAGGAAGTTATGAAGGGGATTGAGAGGTGAGATTAGTGGGGGATATTTTAATTGAAGCAGTTTTAATTGTATATGAGACATGAAGCAATTGTCCACCTTCCTCTCTTTTCCCAGTTCTTCCCCTCTCTTTTTACAAAATCATAAATATAGAGCTGGAAGGAATCTTAGTGGACCTCTAATGTAATCTTATCATTTTACAGATAAAGACAATGAAGCCAAAGGCAGATTAAACGATTTATCCAAATCACCCCATCTCTTCCTGCTGAGCTCTCAGGGATTTTCCTGCAAGTGCCAATCCTTAGACATATTTCTAGATCCCATGTCAGTTACCTAGATATTCCTTTTATTTCCTTTCAAGGAACCCAGAAGTTGGCCTGGATGACTCCTTCTTTCATTGCCACTAAGCCAGTACTTCCAAACAAAATTCTTTTCTTGCCCTGACTTGCAAAAAGAGACCCCTATTCTACTGCCTTTTTCAAGTTTTTCAGGTTGTTTGTTGGTGGTGTTGCTGTAGGCTTTGGTTTTGTTTGATTTTGTTTGTACCATTAGCAACAAAGAAGAAACAGCTCAGAAAGTGAAAATGAAAGCAAGAAGAAAGTTAACAGTTTAAAAAACTGTCACAATAAACATTATTTTTCCAGGTATCTTTTTTTTTTTTTGGTTGAACTAGCTGGTCAGAGGTACTTTCTAACTCTAAGTTTTATAATTACAAAGGGCAATTGGACATTCATCTGTTTATCCTGTCAACCAACCTATATGCCTCCTTTCTTTCTCCTTGAGAAAGTTAAAAAATTTTAAATTACAAAATTTCTTTCATCTTCCCTTCCCACCGCCCTCCTCCTCAGCAACAAACAGTCAAGTTAGCATTGTATATACATATTTTTGATTAAACACATTTACAGCTTAGTCATTTTCTGTCTGAGGAATTAGGATTAAAGTAAAGAGATACATAAGAGATAATTTTTATAAAGTGTTCATCAGATTCTGAAGGGTTGTTTTTTGCTTTTGTTTTGCTTTGGTTTATTTTGTTTTTCTTCCTCTGGATGGGGATAACATTGTCCATAACTGGTCTAATACAACTGTCCTAGCTCTCTGAACTGCTGAGAGGAGCTGCTTTGATCAAGGTTGATCATCTCACAACGTTGTTAATGTGTACATTGTTCTCTTGGTTCTGCTCCCTTAGCTCATCATGATCCTGTAATTCATTCCATGCTTCTCTATTTATGGTTTCTTATTAGAACAATAAGATTCCATAGTATTCATGTAGCAATATTCCATAGTATTTATGTACCACCAGGTATCTTGTAAATACAATTATGTTATGATTTGTTTTATTCTAGGTTTTTCTAGTATTCTAAGTTTCAATCTTGTTCTTTTCCTGAAAAATTCTTTAATTTCTTGGGGTTTCTTCTTCCTCTAAAACAGTTTCCATACCCCAAAATCTCATATTAGTTTTTACATAGCCCCTTTAAAAATCTCATGATATGCTAGAAAAATAAGTGAAGGACTCAGAGGTAATTTTCAAATATTAGGTAATACCTGACCTTGTGACAAATTCATCATTGTTGAGAAGTTTAATATTTCCTTTGCCTAAGTCCTTAGGCAACTTGCAGGAGGCCTTGCAAATAGGACTTTTCATGGGACACATATAACCAAGAGAACACAATAATGATCAGAAAAATTCTGGGGAAACCATGGATCAGTGTTTGAATCAATCTGGTTTAAAAATTGGTTGAATTAACTGGTTAGAAGTATCTTCTATCTCTAGATTTTAAAATTACGAATGACAATTGGATATTTGTCTGTTTATCCTGACAACCAACCTATATACCCTCCTTTTTTTTTCTCCTGGAGAAAGTTACTGACACTCAATGCTTTCACTTTTTCCCTTTTCACTCTCTTCTAAACTCTCTGAAATCTGGCTTCTGACTTTAATTTTATCACTTAACTATGAGCTCCCCGAAATTTCCATTGATTTTTTTAATTATCATATCCAATGGGCTTGTTTCCAGTCCTCATCCTGCTAAACAACTCTTCACTATTTGACACTGCTGACCACCTTCTTCCCCTGGAAACTCTTTTCCTGGTTTTTCTCTTATCTGTCATCTTGCTGCTTCCCAATCTCCTCTGCTGGCTCTTCATTCATATCACACTCATTAAATTGTTTCTCAGGGATCTTCCTGAGTTCTCTTCTCTTCTTGTTCTATATTATTTCACATTGTGTTCTCATTAAATTATGATTTTTAAAATTATTTTATATCTCTCCAGTTGCATTTCAAAATAGTTTTAAACATGTTTTAAAAAGTATTGAGGTTCAGTTTCTATCCTTCTCTCTCTTTCCTTCCCCCTGAGATGGTAAGCAATGCAATATAGGTTATGTTCCAATCTAAAATGTTTCCATTAGCCATTTTGTACAGAAAAATTCTAACAAGAAAGAAGAAAGAAAAGAATAGAAATAGAAGGAAGAAAGAAAAATAGGAAGCTTCAATCAACTTCTATAGGGTTCAATTTTCATTCTTAAATAGATGCTTTCCAGGTCTATATATTCAGCCCCAGTTTCTATCCTGAGCTCCAGTCTCACAGAGCATCTCAAAATGGATGTCTCATAGGCATCTCAAGCTCAGCAGATCCAAAACAGATTCATTATCTTTTCCCTCAGATTTCTTCTATTATTATCTTCCCTATTCTTCTATACTTCCCCATTATTATCCAGAGTGCTGCTTTAGGACCTTCCTTATCCCCTCACTCATTACATAAATCCAAAATAATGCCAAATCTTTTTATTTTTGACTTTCACAGCATCTTTGTATATGTTCCCTTCTCTTTACTCAAATATCTACAACCCAAGTTTAGACCTTCATCACCTTTCTTTTGGATTACTGGAAACATCTAATTGGTTTTACTGTCTCAGGTCTCTCTCTTCTCTCTTTTTCACTTAGCCACTATTGTGATTTTTCTAAAGATGTCATCCCTATCCTACTGCCTCTTCAATAAAATACAAATTCTTCTGTTTGACATTTAAATCTCTTCTTAATTTGGTCTTTTTTAATAGTTCCAGTCCAGTATTTTTCCAATTATGTTGTCTATCCTCCTCAGTAGCTTTTAGTTTTCCAACCTCATTTAAGATTCAACTCAAATCCTACCTTTTGCAGGAAACCTTTCCTGGTTGCCCTCATGTTCTGCCTCCTTCACCTCTCATGTTACCTTTCATTCATTTTGAATAAAACATGTGTCTGTGTGTGTGTGTGTGTGTGTGTGTGTGTGTGTGTGTGTGTATTCACCTAGCTATTTACAGATTATTTCCTCTATTTGAATATGTCATCTTCAAGGGTAAGGTTCTTTTTTGCCTTTGTATATTCAGTGCTCAGCATTGTGCTAAAGTATATTGTACCTTATTATGTAGGTACTTAATAAATATTAAGTAAATGCTTGTTGATTGACTGACTGGGAAGGGTGAGGAAGAAACAATGCCTAGTCATGGCTAGAAACTATCTAGTGTTTGGATAATATGAAAATTTGCTTATTTATCTTGCTTTAAAAACTTAGTCTAGGGGGAAGCCAGGTAGTTCAGTAAATAGAACACCAGTCCTGGATTCAAGAGGACCCGAGTTCAAATTTGACCTCAGACACTTAATAATTACCTAATTGTGTAGCCTTGGGCAAGTCACTTAATCTTATTGCCTTGCAAAAATCTAAAAAAAAAAGATTAGTCTAACCTAGTGGATAGTTTCATGGTTATGTGAACATATGCCATATTTAACATTACAACTGGACCAAGATAAGATTTGTCAAAGGTGAAACTATAAAAGCTAAAAATCCTGATTTTTTAAATAAAATTCCACTTATTTTAAATCAAAATTAATTAATTTAGGTGGCCATGTTTAAGTTTGCATATTTTCAGGAAAGATAGCTTCCCTGAATAGTTTAGTACATGGCTGTCAGCTATACTTGACTGGCAGTGATGTGAACTCTTCTCTGGGAGGGTAATACCAACATGCTAGTTGCAGCATTTGTTCAGGCACAGATTATACAGAAGTAAATTAGTAGGTTCAAGCTAGGTCAGGAACAAATCATACCAGATTCAGTCAGGGATCAAGTTAAGGTTCCAAGTTCAGGACAGCTAAGCAGTCAAACCAGAAAGCTCCCTAGAAACAAACTTTATTTGGAAAAGAGAGGAAAGGATATTTGGGACAATATTAAGCAACTGAAAAAATAACTCTAGTTGTAGAGAAGGGAAAAAATACTTAAAATAAAGATGGTGTTTGCTTTCATGGAGGTCTAGTATTTTGGAATGAATTAACAGTTAGGATTACACAGCACACTTGGACTAAGACTATTTTGGTTAGTAAGGAATTGGTAAAACAATTTTGAAACCCTCTCTGGGTCACTGAACCAATTTATCTACATAATCAGAAGCTTTGTTCTTAGTTATTCTGTAAAGGTTTGTCTTGCAAGACCAGTTAATAAGCACCAAGGTCTTTACAAAGCCATCGTCTCAAGGGAATAAAGACAAAGCCAGTTGTGTTGAAACTTTTGAAAACATTAGAAAAGTTAGTCCAGAAAATACTGTTCATCGGTGTATCAAACTGATTTTCTTCCAGATTTACTTTTCTGAACTGATTTATAAATTCTTCATGGACCAAATGAAACATCCCTCGTGGTTCATTTTCTCTTGAGAGTGTTCCCTACAGAAAATCATTTGCCCCTTAAAGCTTCTTTCTAATGGTGATGTGAAAGTAGAGATGGTTGGTTGGTTCCTGTTCTTTGAAGAAGAACAAAATGACATCACTATGGGACAAATTACAGCATGTTTGACTGTGATTGATCAGACCAATATGAACTTGGAATGCTATACCACAGATTGGGCAAAAATAAGTAGTCTATGTGAATACCTGGAGTGCTTATTCCAAACTTAAGATTATCACATTTCCTTTGAGCTGCTTCAATTCTACTTTCCTCATAGAGCGCAGCCCCCTACTGATAAGGGCGTGCTATGCTGAAAGGTCCTGTGCCAGTGTCTCCCAAGCTGAACAATAAATTCCAGAGTTCTTCAGAGAGACCCTCAGATTGTCCCGGTATCACTTCTTCTGACCCCCTTGTGAGCACTTGAACTGTGTAAATAAAATACCTTTGAAAGATATCTAACAATACTGGGAAATAAGTAGCATAGATGTGTTTACAAAAAGGAATTGTGATGTTAGCAGCCTGGAGTATGCTCTTCCATTATGGTCAATGCAAATCAGAAGTGTCTATGACTTAATAATTCATAAGGAGTTTCCTGAGGCATTTAGGGAAAAAATAATCTTACCTAGATCACGTGGTATCAAAAAAGTGTTTGAAGCCAGATCACTTCAGACTTCAGGCCAGCACTTAATCTACAACTCATATAACCTCTTTGAGTAACTTACATCTTGGGTCATCATTTTACTATTCTTGACACCCCTGCCACATACACATACTCAAAACACTTCCATGAAGTAAGAAGAAATTAGTCTAATTTAATGGTTTAAAAAAACCACAAACTGAGACAGAATAGGTATCTTGCCTTTTGTTACAGAGGGTCACTTAAATGAAAGTCAAGGTAAGTTACTTCTGGTCTAGTATTTTTTTCTTCACTAGATTTATCTGTTAAGATATTGAAACACTTGTGAATAATAGAAATGCCATCTGTTTTATTCACTCCAGTTAGCTCTGGCACCTGAATAAGGAACAACAATGGACCAATAAAGACACTCAGAATGAAAATGAAACTACAATTAATATCAGTAATGGTTTATCCTATATTAATCAATGATCTGAGTGAGTTGTAAAATATTTTTACAAAGTATATGCATATCCAGCTTTTGTGGTTTTAAAGTTGAATTTGGGAAATGTTTCTTATTGGACTGTGGTGTTTCTGCAACACTGAGAGACTGTGATATAGAAGTAGAATATTGGACTTGTCTGCAAGACTTGGGTTTAAATTCTGCCTGTGACACTAGCTGTGTGGCTGTGGGCGAGTCAGAACCTATTTCCTTAACTATAAATTGAAGGTGATAATATCTTTCTTACAGGTTGTTGTAAGGCTACAATTAAATAACATTTGTTAAGTGACACATAAATGTCATTGTCATTTTTATTACGTTCAAATATATTACACATTTAATTTTCTTAAGAAATGTTCTCTTGTTAAGAAAATCATGGGTAACTGAAAATATAGTTCTATTAGTGCTTTAATAGAATGTAGTACTGACAGGTCTCTTTGGATTAATGCTTCTTGTATAAGCCTTTAAGATTATATATTCTTCATCTTCTTAAATCCCAAGGCTGTTGTCAAGTTATAGAGAAATCAACTATCAGAGATTAACTTTAATTCTTATTCCAAATTCTATAATCTTTTTTTTTTCCCTCAGAGAATTAGAAGACCCTAATGGCTATATTAGAGGAGAAAAAAAATGGTAAATTGTCCAAAAGCATGTATGTATGGTACTTATAAAAACAAAAATCATATGTTTTCAAAATAGAATTCTTTGAGGAAGATTTATAAATGAAAAAATACATTGTCCTGTATATCAGTGTAATTAAATGTAAGACCACTATAAAAGTACAAAAGAGCAATTAGAAATTGTATAGTAGTTACAGCCTGTATTTATAATTAGTGTGATACTGTGGTAAATTAAGGAATTAACAAGTAAATCCTATTGTATTTAAAACATACTTGTATTCTGAATTTCTGCCAGGCAATAGTTACTTAGTACATTCATTACCTAATGTACTTACAAAGCTACTACTTTAGAAATGGTATTTTTTTCTGAGTGTCAAGAGAAAAAAAATGGTAGAATAATGAAATGTATCATTTTAATGAAGTGAATGTATAGAAATTGTGCCCTATGGACTTTGAAGAGGAAATAAGATTTACTACTAGAAAGTTAAGTTTTTTGGTTATTAAAACAACCAAATTATCTATAGTCTCAAACTTATAGAAAAAATATAATTGCCTTCTTTAAAGAAAAGTGTGAGTTCAGCAAGGAGACTGTTTTCTAGGTTTATGTTATTTTCTATCATGGTCTCATATGATAAAAGCTATTCAACCTAGCAACTGCTATTAGCTAAATTGTGACTTCTGTTAAGCTAAGTTGGACAGAGGTTGCTGTCAGTCAAATAAGAAAATTGTATGGCTCATTTTCCAGGAGGGGTGAATGACAAAATGGCCAAGTGACAGACATATGTACACACAGACAAACACACACACACACATACACAGTGATGATGAAAAGTGAGAAAGATATCAGCATACTATGAGAGCTGAATATTCTCTGGAGTTTTCAGTTTAAACTGTTTGCACAAACTAGTCAGATACTTTCCTCAATTCTCTGCCTCAGCATGAGTTTATGAACAATGTCAATGCTATTTTGTTAGAAGCTTTAAAAATTAAATTGTCTTTTTTTCCCCTAAGAAATAATTCTGTTGTAGCAGCCAATAATTTAGTAATGAATATAAGGAGTAAATATAGGAAAGATATTTGATAAATACTTGATAAATTTGTATTAAAGCTAATTTTCTGTGTACTGTTCCAGTCAGTTTTTAAAGGCTCAGTCTACAAAGTAATTGCTCTTGATATTAATAATAGCTGACATTTATACATTTATACAGCTCAATATGTACCAGGTACTTAACAATCTTTATCTCATTTGATTCTCACAACCACTTGGGACTAGGTGCTATTATTTTATTACTTTATTTATTTGCTAAAGCAAACTGAGGTTAAGTGACTAGCTGCAGGACACACAACTAGTAAATATCTGAGGCCATATTTGAACTTAAGTCTTGGAGACTTGGAGTTACTCATCTCATTTTCAAATTATCAGTGTTACTGTTTTATTAATATTACAAATCAATCTTCACTATCAGTACAGTGTAAAATGTGCCCTATCTCATTCCAGTATTCTAAATAAAATAATTTTAAATTATGTAACATTTACTGCATTAGGAAAATGGCTATTTTTAAATTGATCAAGCTATATGGACTTGATGCCTCATATTCTGAATTTTAAAATTGATTAAGCTATATGGACTCGATGCCTCACATTCTGCATTTTAAAAAAGTGTATCTGTAATTTCATTGGCAGAAGCAATTCCCATCGAGGAAACTTTTTCTAACCATGAAGATTGCCTCTTGAGCTGTAACTTATAATCTTGGAGAATAAGCTAGGGACACTGAATGTTTACAGTTAATATGTTCTTGGATTTAGAAGTAGGACAAATCTAGGTTTTTCTTTATTTTAAAGTCTACTCTCTAACTTTTAGACCACACTTCCTTTTTGAATAAGGGAATATATTTTAAATTTACCTTCATTCTAAAACACCATTATGTGAAAGCATGTAAACCAGTCTTGAAATTCTACAGAACAGGATTTGATATGAGATAAAGAAGAGGAAGAGTATTGTATCTTATTCACAATCCTGAATTATTGTGAAATGATTTCTCTGAAGACTTACTGATATGATTTGCTCCAGACTATTAAAAATATCCATTGCCTAATTTTTCTTAGAGTAATTGAAAGTTAATAAATGATGAATGCATACCTAGCAGAACAGATATAACCTGCTTTGGGATTAATCAGATTAGAAAGTTCAATGTCGAGGTGGCTAGGTGGTGCAGTGGATAGAGCACTGGCCCTGGAGTCAGGAGGACCTGAGTTCAAATGTGGCCTCAGACACTTAATAGCTTTGTGGCCTTGGGCGAGCCACTTAACCCTATTGCCTTGCCAAAAAGAAAAAGAAAAAAGAAAGTTCAGTGTCTCTGAGGCATAAGACTTGAATTCAAATCCTCCCTTTAAACTTGTTACCTGTAGAACTTTGGATAAGTCAACCTCCTCTGGGACTCAGTTTCTTTGTGTTAAATATTCTTAGAGATTCTTTCCAGATCTGCTTCTATGATATGGTATTCAAGTTTCCATTTTAAAAAATAGTCAAGCCCTCATTTATCCCTTTGGGATCATGCTAGGTTTGAGGCATTGCAGTTATCCAGAATGGAAATTAGGATAGCCCAAGCCAAAATGACTGAGTCTTTGGAAAAAGTTAGTTCCATCCTTTAAAACAAAGCAATATTATTTCAGCTTACTGTGACAACAGTAAGGATTTCATTAAGATTAAAGACAGAATTAAATAAACTTTTGTTAAGATTCATAAATTTCATGCTTTTATTCTACTATCTAGAAAATAAAAAAAAAGAAATTAACTTGTCTATCCCTTTGTCTCTAGATAGAACTGAATCTAAACCAACAAATCTGAGCTTCAAAGCCCTCCATCAGAAGCACATTTATGATTTATATTTTTAGGGATGTTTTCCCTGCATATGAGTCAACAGCCTGGAGTCAAGTTGGCATCACCACTTTACAAATAAAGAAACTGAGCTTCTAGAGGGCAAGGGCCAGGTGCAGGAAAGCACTTAAGGAATAACATTTGGCTAGAGGTGCCAAATTACAAGTCTTAAAATAAAAAGACCAATCATCTTCAATTCCTAGGTATATTATACAATGGATCTTTCCTCTCATATGTTCAGAAGTAGCAAACTTTTGGTCACTTTTATAGTCTTGTGACCAAATTAAGAAGACCTATTGGTCTTCTAGAATAATCTGTGTTTCTTCTCTGAGAAATGTTCAAGCCATGACCTTAGAGTCCCTGTTTTTTTTTTTTTTTCTGAAGCAGAAATTTTATGAGGGAATCCAAGCTTTAGCAAATAAAAGTAGATGCTATTAAAGTTTATGAAGGCAGCAGGCAGGACTGGTGGCTGCAGTGAATTATAATACACACCTTGATAGCTCTGCTTCAGGTGTAACATGTGTCCCTGGAGACTCAAGAGCTTATAGGCAGCCAATGAAGAATCTGGGGAATTCTTTAAAAATTCATTTGCCCTTCCAGCTATGTTGTCAACAGGAACTGTCCCACTGGATTCTTTTCATTGAAATAAAGAGTATACATTTTGAGGAATGGGGGAATATTTATTCATTTTTTGCAGACGCAGAAATGAGTAAAAATAACCAGTTTGATGTTTTATTAGTTTTGCATTCCATATTTCCAGCTTCAACAGTCATCTTTGAATACTGCGCCAGTCATAAGATATTATCTCTCCAAGAATCTGTTGAGCATTTAAAATCAAGATTGAGCTTCTATTTTTCAGAAATTTCCTCTCAGATAGAGTGCACATTTTATCTTTGCCTCTGTTCTTCATGAAGTCAGCAATGAAAAATAAAGTTTTTCCTGATGCCCAGATTTCAAAGGCATTAAAGAGGGAGGGGAAATGACCGGGTGGAAAACTATTTTATCTGCCTTGAGTTTGCCACTTGTCTGCATGTTTGCACTATGAATTATCAGCTAATAATGCATGATTTAAGATGGACCTTGCCTCATCTAATTGTTTCATGCACTGATGCTTCACAAAGCCGAAATAGACAGAAACTTGATAAGGGCAGAAGGTAACAGGAGGACCGGAAAAAGGAAAATTCCTGCTAACTCTGCAAGTTATTCCATTTCTCTAATGACTTTTTATTCCCTTCTAATTCCTTCCAGTAGCACCCAAGGAGTGCAGTTGGCAGACCATACAACAGATGGATAAGTGGCCCACATGTGTTGAGTCTGGCACATCGACACTGGATGTTTGCTAGCCACATTTTGAGAACTTGGTTTACTTGTGCTTCTGGTTGGAGTGCTTCACTCACTCCATTAGAATCCAGTCTATAAATATTACATGCTATTATAAAAGGAAAAAATCACATCTTCTTTGCTATTTGGCTGAAGGGGGAAGTCAAATAACTCCTTAGTGTTCAATTCAAACTGCAAAAGGTGTTTAGGATGGACTGTTTCTAAAGTACTTTGTTAAACTAGCTTTAGCAATTAAAACATGGGGAGAAAAATTGTGAAACCAGAGGTTTCAAATAGATGAGAGTAATTCATCCTAGTGATGCTTAATGAAGACGACTCATCTTTATATTAGTAACAATACAAGAATAGGTTTGCTCTACAATAATACTGAAAAAAACCTTTTTATTGTGGATTTGTATGTGTTCTCTGATGTCTTGAGGGCCTCTTAATTAAAAATATACTTTTAAGGAAGTAGGAACTGAAACAAGTAAAGTTAAATCAGCAAATTTTTCTTAAACATTTGTCCCAGATGCTCTGCTCAGTGCAGGAGAATAGAAAGAAAGTAAAAAAAAAACAACTGCATACCTTGCCCTTACAGGGCTCACATTCTAATAAAAGAGAAAACATGCAAGCTATATACGTATATATATATATATATATATATATATATATATATATATATGTATATACATATATATATATATTTATATATATATGTGTGTGTGTGTGTGTGTGTGAATTGACATACTTCAGAGGGAAGGGATAACAATCACCTGCCAGCAGTAGGTGGGGGATTAAAGGTAGACAGACAATAGGGGGGGATGTCTTACAGAAGGTAAGATTTAAACCAATCCTTGAAGCAAACTAGGAAAGCTTGGAGGGGGAGACAAGTTGGAGGAGCACTCCTGGCAAGGCGACTGAAAGTGGAAAAAAGGCACTCTACAAGAAATGAAGTGCTGTAATTTAGAAACAACAGAAAGAACATGATTGGATCAAAGAGTACATGGTTGGGAGGAGGGTAGAGAATAGTAAAGAAATGTATAAAGGCACCTACTATACAGCCAGACACTCAACTATTGTAAATGTTATCTCATTTGATCCTCAGAATAACCTTACAAAGCAGTTTCTGTTAATTTTCCCCATTATTAAAGTTAAAGAAAAGGAAGCAAACAAAAATTAAGTGTCTTTCCCAGCATTAGGCAACTAATCCCTGAATTCAAATTTGAATTCAGTTCTCTTTTCCTGACTCTAGGACTTAGCATTCTATTCATTACACTATTTTTAAGTTGCCTCTGTTCAAAGAATATGTATCATAAAACTGGAAAGGCAGAAGGAACCAAGTTATAAAAGACTTTAAAAGACAGGATTTTATAGTTGATCCTGGAGGAAATGAAGAGTAAATGAAATTTATTGAGTGACATGACTAATCAAATAAGAACAAATTTAATGGGAATAAACAAAAAACAGACTTCACAAGTACAAGATAGGGAAACAACTGATTAGCAGTTTGTCTAAAAAGGTTCTGGAGTTTTTGGTGGTCTGCAAGATTGATATGAGTTAGTTGATATGGCAGGCAAATGAGTTAACAATCTTGGGCTGCATTGAGAGGTATCATTTGCAGGAATGAAATGAAAGTCCCTTTATATGCTGCAATGATGGTATATTAGGTTCCAAGAACCATAATTTAGGAAGGATGTTGATCAGATGGAGACTATTTAAAGAACAGAATCTAGACTGAGGAAGGGCTTTGACTTCATTCTATGTAACAATTTGTTAAAGAAATTGGGGATATTTAGCTTAGAAAAGATTCAAAGGAGCTATGATATCTTTTTGTTTTTACATTATCTTGTGAAGAATCTTGTTTTGTCTCTTATCAAAGGATAGAAAGAGGAGGAATAGTAGAAGCTACAGAGAAAAATAGACTCTTTATTGAAGGAAAAACTTGCTATCGATTAGGACTGTCCCTAAGCTGTATGCGCTACATCCTCTTCCTTAGGAGGCAGCTAAAGGTTCAGTGGGTAGAGATCCTGAAGTCAGGAGGAGGACCAACTGGATCTCAGACATTATCTCTGTGAGCTTG